>NC_080783.1:114263888-114497412 GCF_028018385.1 Neofelis nebulosa | reverse complement strand
CCACCTCTGAGACAGAAAAAAAAAAAAATAACACTTAACTGCAGTGCATTCTCTCTCCTTCCTCATTCCCCCACCCCACCCCTCACCGCCTGCTGCTGACTATTCTTGTGTGCTACTGAGTTGCATAATGGATAAAGAGGAGGACATAAAGAATTACAGAAATCCCAGATAGGTTAACACTAGGATGGACAGGACAACACTTGCAAAGGAAAACAACTGAGCTGGAAATGGGGAAGGATGGGCAAGAGAAACAAAAGCAGCAAACACTGAGCAAACACTGCTCTTCGGAGCATAAAGGAGCAAGTGAGGGAGAAATACAGGCAAGATGTGAGAAGAGAAGAGGGGAGAGGACAGGGCGGGAGAGGAGAGGACTGGAAGTTAAGGGCAGTGGCTATGCAAAGGTGACTACAAATTTAGGGAAATAGGTAAGGAAGATTTAAGCCTTTTTTTTTTTGTCATGTTTCCAGTTTGCCACTTTTGTTTCAAATTTAAATTCAAATTAGCTAACATACAGCATAGTATTGGTTTCAGGAGTAGAATTGATTGGCTCATTCATCACTTACATACAACACCCAGTGCTCATCCCAACAAGTGCCCTCCATCACCCATCTAGCCCATCCCTCCCCCACCTCCCCTCCAGCAACCCTCAGTTTGTTCTATTTAAGGGTCTCTTATGGTTTGCCTCCCTCTCTGTTTTTCTCTTATTTTCCTTTTCCTTCCCTTCTCCTGCGTTCATCTGTTTTGTTTCTAAATTCCACATAAGAGTGAAAGCATACATTTGTCTTCCTCTGACTGATTTATTTTGCTCAGCATAATACACTCCAATTCCATCCATGCTGCTGCAAATGCCAAGATTTCATTCTTTTTAATCACCAAGAAATATTCCCTTGTATATGCACCACATCTTCTTTATCCATTCATCAGGCGATGGGCATTTGTGCTCTTTCCATAATTTGGCTATTGTTGAGAGTGCTGCTGTAAACACTGGGTCCAGTTCGCCACTTTGGAAATACACATTTAAATTAACTTTAAGCATTTTAATGAATTTTAACATTGTTTTTCTTTCTGAGAACTTGTATTGGTTTTTTCTTTTGAATGCAACCCTGAGCTAAATCCAGAACAAGATTGTTCAGCCCTGTTTGAGGTCTATTTTGTGAATTATTGCTCAGGTTCGAGCAATAAAACCTCAGGTGCCAGTGTCATCTGAATCTTGAACTGAATCATGACCCTGGACTCAGCAAGGGGCCCCTGCCTACTATTAGCTGGGCTGTTAAAGTATGGAGAAGAGGAGTGAGATTAATATCATGCTCACTGTGAATATACTTAGGCATCAAATGGACAGAAGTTGTAAAGACTACTCAAAAATCAGAAATATATTCTCAGGATCCTCCCAGTGTTAAGTGACATTTCTAAATGGACAATGCCTACAGTCTCCCTCATGAAATTAGAGAATAGGAAACTGCACTTTGCCCAGTGTCCACAGATATCAATAGTCCTAGGAAAGGAGTGTCTTCTGCTGCATGAAATGAGTGACCCACATTCCTTTCCCTCCTGCTGCAGAGGTGCTGAGCACTCTGAAGCCTCCGCTTCTGCTCGAAGGCCACATGGACGGTGCGATTCTGGGCCAGGAATGTGGGAGGAGACAGACCCACGACTGAGTCATCCCACTGAAATGCAGCCCCAGGGCCCCGGCTAGTGACCAACGTGAAATGAGGGATGGCAGGGTCCTGCCATGGAATGGGAGCCTCAGACTCCGCAGTCTGACCAACCCAGACCTCTGACTTCGATCAGATCCTGACCACAGCCAACCTCTGCTGAATCAAATGCCTTTTTGGGTAAACTATGTATGTTTACCAATGTGCTTGCCAACATTTTATTTTAATTTCTATGTCACATAAAGTCTTAGGAGCCCCTCAGTACAGGGAGTTTGTCTCATTCAGTCTGGGGCCTCAATGTCTACCCTAGAGCATCATGCATAATCAGGATCTGCTAGCACAGGTCAGGAATGGCCCTCTGGGTCTGCCCTATCTGCAGTCTCCCAGCACATGGTCCATGCAGGGAGACCAAGCAGGGAAGGAGCTAGAAGTTTTGTCATGTGAGGCCTCGTGGACGTGCGCCTGGGAAAGAAGAGGAGGCCGGGTGAGTCAGGGCACCAGCTGTCCCACCTGATTCCCCCCCTCCCACCCTGGACTAAAGAGTGGAGCCACAGGCCCGCAGCTCAGGGCGCTGAGGTTTGCTAGGTTCAATGTAGAACAAGAAAGACATTTCCAAGTCAGAGTTGCCCCCAAGGCTGGGACTGTCACTGGTCGAGCCATGAAACTTCTGCCTGATGCAGAAATCGGGCTTTAAAGCGAGAACGTAGTTTTGAATCTTGAAATAGGGTCTTATAGGCAGCTGCAGGACTCCAAGTTACCTGAGGAACTGACAAGCACAGGGCTCCAGAAGCTCAGTGTCCTGGAAAAAAAGAGAAGCAAGAGGACACTTGAGAGATTTAATGTATTTTACTAGTTTTGTGTGGGCTTTTTGCTGCCATTTTTAAGTCGATAAATACAAACTTAAAGAAAGGGATGCTTCAAATGAGAGATTGGATATGATCCTTTACAATTTGGAATGAACCAACAAACAAACTGAAGCTTGGAATGTTTCTAACAGGTGTAGAAGAATTGCTAAATACAGCTCCTCAGGAGCCTTGTGAAGCCCGCGTAGGCTGTGTATGTAAGAGCTAGGAGCTTTCCTGCTGCTACCTATAGCTACCATCTCTCTCCCTAGGGCAGCTCCATGGTCTTTGATCAGCCTTGTGAGACAATGGTAGTGTGGGAGTGCCCAGGTGGGCTTGAGGAAAGAAGCTGAGCTGTCTGCCTAACTCTGGCATGACAGTGGGGTAAATCGGGTGTCATTTGTGACGAAAATGACAAGGCCAGGATAAAAGCTGTGCGAAGCCATCCCTGTGATTTTCCACAAAAATATTTGAGAACTGGATTATGTGTGCCTGTGTGTTTATGTGAGGGTTTTGTCAATATACCCGCAGGGTATATAGATTCTTATATTTGATATGTTAATTATACTTGGATAAAAAAAATAATAATAACAAGATGAAATCCTACCAGCCGGAATAATCACTATCAACATCTTGGTGTGTTGACTGCTTGACATTTTTTTCTTTAGTTTACTCTTTCTTTGCTTTAAGCTTTTGATTTTGAGAAATTTAAGACATATATGGAAATACTGAATATCTGCATCACTCAAAATGAGTAACTAGTGATATCATGTGATACCTGGTCAGAATTTTTCACCTGTAATTAATTTTTAAAATTACAAAATGCATTTATATTGTTTCATTTGAAAGAGAAATATAACTATAAAGAAAAGCCTAAGATACCTTTGACTCCTCTTCTAACTCATTCCCAGAATCAAATAATCATGAGTGTCACATACAGTATTTCATTTAAAAATGTACCTATTGAAGTATAAGTAGCATCGAGTGTTAGATTAGTTTCAGGTGTGCAATATAACGATTCAACACTTTGATACATTACTCAGTGCTCCTCACAATAAGTGTGTTCTCAATCCCCTTTATCTATTTTGCCCATCCCCCCACCCACCTTCCCCCTGGCGACCACTAGTTTGTTCTCTGTATTTAAGAGTCTATTTGTTTTTCTTCCTCTCCTTTTCTCTGTGTTTGTTCTTTTGTCTTGATTCTTAAATTCCGCGTATGAGTGAAATCCTGTGGTATCTGTCTTTCTCTGACTTCCTTCACTTAGCATTATACCCTGTAGCACCATCCATGTTGTTGCAAATGGCAAGATTTCATTCTTTATAATGGTTGAATAATATTCCATAATGTATATAAATTATATATAAATATATATATAATCTGTACAATTTTATATATAAATCATTTATATATAATAAAATTTAATTATAGTTATATATTTATATAATATATAGTGTATAATTATAATTATATTGATATGATTATAATAATTATATTGATATAGTTATATATATAAATATATGGAGTAACATATAATTTATATAAAATAAACACCCCACCCACCCACACACACACACGCACGTGTGTGTGTGTGTGTGTGTGTGTGTGTGTCTGTATACACATCTTCTTTATCCATTCATCTATCGATGGACACTTGAGTTGCTTCCATATCTTGGTTATTGTAAAGAATGTTGTAATAAACATCGGAGGGCATATATCTCTTTTTTTAAGATTTTATTTTTAAGTAATCTCTACATCCAACGTGGAGCTCCAACTCATAACCCTGAGTTCAAGAGTCGCATGCTCCACTGACTGAGCCAGCCAGGTGCCTCAGGAGTGCATATGTCTTTTTTGAACTAGTGTTTTCATTTTCTTTGGGTAATGGATGGATCCATTAAATCCAGTAGTGGATTTACTGGATCATATGGTAATTCTATTTTTACCTTTTTAAGGGACCTCCATATTGTTTTCCACAGTGGCAGCACCAATTTGCATTCCTACCAGCAGTGCACGTGGGTTCCTTTTCCTCCACGTCCTGGCCAACACTTGTTATTTCTTGTGTTTTTGATTTTAGCCATTCTGACAGGTATAGGGTGTAGTTTTGATTTGTATTTCCCTGATGCATAGTGATGTTGAAAATCTTTTCATCCGTTTGTTCCTCTTTGGAAAAATGTCTATTCAGGTCCTCTGGCCATTTTTAATGGGATTATTTTTGCAGGTGAAGGCTTTAAAGATTTTGGATATTGACATTCTATCAGATACATCACTTGCAAATCTCTTCTCCCATTTCAGTAGCTTGTCTTTTCTGTTTTCTTGACGGCTTCCTTTTCTATGTTAAAATATTTTGTTTTATTACTATATGCTATTTTTATATATTTCATATATACATGTGCCTATAAAAATAAATAGTATTGATTTTTGTGTCTATTTTTGTTTTCATGGGCCACTATCTATCTAATCCATGTAGACACACACACACACACACTCACACTCACACACACACACACACACACACAGATTTTATTTTTAAAAAGCTTTCGATGAATTTCTAAAGTTACTATCATTAGTTAATTAATTTTTCCTAAATTCTTCGTTTATTATAAAAGATGTTACTTACAGGTAATGGCTAATTCAAGTCATTGGCTGTTAGGTATAGAGGATTTTTTGATGAAAACAAAACAGGGCAAACAAAACAGGCTGTTCATGGACATAATCAACTGAATTAGGGATTTCAGCACATTTTTCTCAAACTCTATCTCCCTCACTCCCTCTTTTTCTGTATCTATTCACATATATAATATAATATATATAATCAACCTATTAAAAAAAACACATAATCCTGTTGAAATAAAAAAAAATAACATAATGGTTACACAGTATATACTACATAGAGTCAGATTTACATGCCTCTTTATGTACTAAAACATTATAGTTATTAATGTTTATTAAGTACCTACTAGGAGGCAGGCACTTCTCATTTAAAAAAAAATTTTTTTTAACGTTTATTTATTACTGAGAGACAGAGCATGAGCATGGGAGGGGCAGAGAGAGGAGGAGACACAGAATCTGAAGCAGGCTCCAGGCTCTGAGCTGTCAACAGGGTGTCTGATGTGGGGCTGAAACTCACAAACCAGGAGATCATGAGCTGAGCTGAAGTTGGACGCCCAACCTACTGAGCCACCCAGGCGCCCCAGGTACTTTTCACTTAAATTAATCATCATAGTAACTCTCAGGATAAATACATGATTTTCTCCATTTTCCAGAGAAGTGCAGAGGCATCGCCTGGTTAAATGACTCACATAGGATCAGTCATACAGGAAGCCGTAGATTGAGGCCTGTGTGTCTCCAAAGCCCCTGGGTTTCTGTTACATAACATGCAGCTGGCTCTGGTATCACGTCAGCTTCTATTCAGTCACATGCTCAGGATTTGGTTTCTCTGCCTGCCTGACCATGTATACAATCTATTTCCCTTCCTTAGTTTTCTTCTTTAGTATGCTTTATATAAATTGTACAAGTTTATACAAATTAAAAGAGGCAGCATGTGTCAACGGCAGACATGCTTACTCGTGTATTACACACGTGTTCCAGCACGGATCACATTTATTCTGGTGGTTTAACATCCATTTGCCAGTTTGCAATGATTGGTCCAATACATATACGAGGAAATGCCAGCAGCTTTGTTGTCTTTGAAGAGTCTTTCCCCTCTGTCTTCATCATTTCCTGTGGATCATCTGCTCTGCCTCTTCCATCGTATTCCTCTTTTCCCCATGGCCCACCTTCCTGCACACTTGCCAACCAACATATGCTGCTTACTGGAAAGCTATTTCTCCCCAAGTGGGCTCACTGCCCACTGCATCTTTCTTTCCTTTTTTTTTTTTTTTTTCCTTTGTCTTTTTCCTTTCCTTTGTCTTCCCCACAAGGTGTTATATGGCTGGTATTAGTTAAACTTCTTCATTGTGAGGCATCTGGACATCACTGGTTCCTCTAAAGAATCTCATAAAATACTAATAATCTCATCATAAACACTAGGAACAAATTCACTGAGGAAAGCATGATACTGTCATGCTTTCATTACATTTATATTACATTCATTACATATGCATGTAATATAAAGCTACAGTCAATGGAAGGACTCACTGAGAGACTGCTAACAGTGATTCCCTAGGGTGGGAAATTGAGTGGCTGAAGGAAAGGGGTAAGGGGCCATTTTCATCGTGTATTATCTCTGCACCATTTGAATTTTGCCAAGTGTGCATTTCTTATCTACTCAAAGATTAAAAATATCCAAGAGCATTTGCTCATGCAAATAACAAGTTGTTGAACTAAGAGTCCTTTTCTCTCTCGATCTCTCATGAAATTTGTCTACCATGTACTTGCTCAGTGATCCTGGAGCTTTTGCGAGTGCTTGCACATTGGTTCGAAACCAAAAATTTAAAGACCCCAAACAGCAAACCTGCTAGTGACAGAGAAGAGAAAATGATTGTACCACTTTTTCAAACCAGGTTGTCCTAATGGAGTTTCCAGTTTAGCTGCCTAAACGTGATTGTTGGAAGGGTGGTAGTAGTTTTCTTTTTGCTTTCTGGGAATGTTCAGCAATGTTTCTCCTTATCCAGCTCTGAATTTCTTTCTGAGAAAATCATAGGGAGTTCATATACGTTTCACGGTAAAAGACTGACAGGGCAAGAGTTGAAGTGGGGAAGGAGAAAATAACTTTTCACCTATAAGTCTGTTGTAAGGAAAGATGAGTTAATGCACATAGGGTTCTTCACACAATGCTTGGCACATAGCAAACCTTCAGTTAGCTGTGCCTAAAATCTCAAACGGTAGTACAGTTGATTTCCTCTGCATGGTGTAAGAGATCCACATTTACATATGTATTTATATATACACACATGTAACTACATATACATTAAATATAAATGTAGTTATATTGTACACATGGTTTGTTACTTGCCCTTTTCATATAATACACACTCTTTTAGAAGATCACTTTTCATTTTTGCCTATTATTTTGTCATGTGGATCCATAAATGATCTAATCAGAAACCATCCCCATGAAAGCATTAAGAAAATATGTTTTGATCAACTCTTTCAGTGTTTGCTTGTTTTTCATAATATCTTGATATTTCTTAGGGCAGGCATTACTCATGACGTCATAGAAGCCCCAAACCCAGTAATGGTGAGCCAACTGCCTGAATACTCGAATGCTTTTGAATTTTGATCATTTTTGTCAGTTTCCTTATAGTGATGGTTACTTAGTAATACCCTTAACAATGAAAAGGAACACCTGTCTACTTGTTCTTGATGGAAGTACACAATGGCTTCAAAGGTGCAAGGAAAATAGGCTGAGTGCTGGGGTTCTGCAGGAGGAAATCAAGAAGGTCAAGGGAGATTTGATGGCGTGGCCGGTAATTATTGACTTTAACAATGGAAAGCCCAGTGGAAGGTTCTAGGTCTTCTAAGTATTAGGAATAATTCTTGTCAATGTTAGCTGTAACTAATAACAGATGTACCGAAGGCAGAGGACGCTGAGAAAATATTTTCCCGCATCACAAAGCTAGCTAGTGACGCCCCTAGGTTTAAACTCCTGTCTTTGGATGTCTCCTCTAGGACATTTCCAGTGTACTCTGCTGCTTCACTGAATATTGGAAGAGGTGCAAGGCAGGTGATGGCTGGTTACCGTGAGATGTGTAGATATTGATAACATTAATTAATCTGTTAATGGATAGAATATTAATAAAAATAAATAAGGGGCTGTAAGCATAGTGATTACAGTACTAAAGGGTTTATGTAAGCTGTATTTAGAACTTACTGGGGGATTTTAATGCCAACCACCCTGCCTTTATTTAAACAAAACCACAGATGAGTTCACTTGGAAGGTGAGGAGGAATCAGTGGATTGAGTACTCCCAGGGATGTTAAGAAAAGGTAAGGCAGGGAGTTTTGAAGCCTCTGCTAACACCCTAACTCATGTTTCAGAAGTGATCGCAGGTCTGTTGAGTGACATTCAATAAAAACAAACATTTCAGTTTCTCTTAGTGAGCTATGAGTTGAAAATTCCCACAGGATTTCAAATAAGAGAATGAAAATCCTGGGACGAGCATATGGTAGAAAGTAACCTTGGCATTCTAGCAGACATTAAGTGGAAAATGGACCAGCCCCATGTCACCATTGACATGAGGCCACACAGTCTTGTTCTCTACAGAATAGCACAGCCTGTGTTGTGCTGGATCCTGGCTTCAGCCCCTGCACAGGGAGCCCTGTCGCTCCCTGTGGAGACCATGCATTCTCTTCATCCATATTAAAAGGAACCAGTTAATGTGAGCAGCCAGCCTTAGAGTAAGTGGAAGTGAGTTATAAGTGCCTGCGAGAGAGACAGAGCATAAGCCATGTTGCTAGCCTCTGAGAACCCAAGCTTCTGTCATTCTAGAACACAAAGCTAAATGACAGGCAGTTGAAAAGTAAATGGACACACAGGCTTCTGATACAGGCATGGGGCAGGGAGGTAGGTGAAGGTAAGCCCAATCAAGGAATGACCTCTTGGGCCCCCAGTTTGAGAACTGCCCCAATTCTTCATCTGTCACATGAAACTGGAACTGCTGGTCAAGAGAGAGCCTCAGGCAAATCACTGAGTTCTTGCCCCAATGGGGACAAGCCCAGAGCAGGAAGTTTCCAGTAATCGAAGTGACAAGACATTTTGGGAATTTCAGGTGGATTGCATTTGGTTTCCAAACAACTGGTCCAGCCCAGCCTTAGGCTTCTTCACTTCCTGAAGGTGGGCGCCACCGAGCCATATAAAGGGGACACCTGCCACATTGTTGCCACCCTTTTCGTGCTCAGCTCCCCAGCAGCTCTGGAGAATCAAGTGAATCTCATGGGGGGTGGGGTGGGTGGTTCTATATGCTTGGGGGATATGAGATGATGTTTGGAATTAATTTATAAGCAGCAATAGCTGGTTTTCCTCAACGACGTGCATACTCTTCCCTGGGGAATTGAAAGTTGTCAGGCCAAGGATGTAAGTGAGCTAATTTTTGTTGATGAAGTATGTGTCTTTCTATTACAAGGTTGAAATTCTTAAGCAAAACCTAATTAAGGGAATAATATTGAGCTGAAAGCAAGTGAGGGCAAGAGTTTCTCTTTGGTCATGACATATTAATATAAGAGAGAGCATCCTAATGTATTGCCAGCCTCTCCATGAGCCCTTTGAGGGCAGGCCTACACTTTGGCAATTCTCCCTGAATAGACTTTGTCTTAGCACCCAAAGCAGCTTACTTCAATCTTAATCAGGGCCTCATGGGAACTGATGTGGTAGAGACTTGCTTTGGTATTGGCCAGGAATTCAGCATCTTTTTTCTTGAGATTGTATTTGCATACATCCACTGTCTGTTGCTATCTCAAGACAGAGAAGACAATTTTGTCATTGAAAGAGGTCAAGAGAAGGTGAGATAAAGTGGCCCCAAATGCACAGGATACTGATGAGGCATGATCCTAACAAGAACAAAAAGGGGAGCCACACAGTCTAAAGGAGAGAGTCAGAGACCAAAGTTTGTCCTTGGAAATAATTGATGGGTTTTGGCTTGCTCTATCTGCAAGAGTGATCCTCTTGTAAACAATGACACTTGCATTTTGACCTTTGCATTTTTTTTTAGGTTCTCTGATATCCAGAAAGATGTCCTATCAGCAGCAGCAGCAATAGTGCAAGCAGCCCTGCCAACGACCTCTTGTGCTCCCACCTCCCAAGTGCCCAGCGCCATGCCCACCGCCGAAGTGCCCAGTGCCATGCCCACCTCCAAAGTTTCCACCTCAACTCTGCCAGCAGCAGTGTCCCCCTGTGCAGCCACCACCGTGCCAGCAGAAGTGACCACCCAGAAGCAGTAAGAGCAAAAGCCATCAAGACCATCGTGCAAACAAATCACAGGTCTCCCCCATGCTCCAGCAGCACATCTTCTCTCCGAAGCCTGCCCTGGTGGCAGATGGCATTCTCTGAATCTCTACTCTGCTCTTCCTGGGCTGAGGTTTGCCATAGAAGAGACTTAATCCTGAAGTTGTTCTCTTTCCTCTTAGGGTCAGGCTCCTCTCTGAATTAGGACCACTCTCCCCCAGAGCCCCAGGAAAAGCATCAGGAACAAGTCTACCTTTCTTAAAATACAGCCTTTCTTCGATCTGTGCCTAAGACCTGGGCAAGGATTATTTTCTTTTCCTTTCTTCTTTTTTTTTGGGGGGGGGGGGAGTGGGGGGATTTGGATAAATAAAACTTTACTTCTCCTTCCCTAATAAAGCATTGTTGATGATGGAACATAAGTGTCTTTCTTCTTCTTTTTTTTTTTTTCTTATTCTGAATTTTATTAACTACATCTTGCAGCCTTTGTATAAGCCACAGAAGTTGGTGTGCCAATGAAACAAACTTAACTGCCAATCCTAATAAAATATAAAAATCAAAAAGATTATTTGGGTTGTATTTGTTACAAGCATCTAGATTGAAAATACCGTATTTTCTTTTTTTTTATTTATTTTTTTTATTTTTTAATATATGAAATTTACTGTCAAATTGGTTTCCATACAACACCCAGTGCTCATCCCAAAAGGTGCCCTCCTCAATACCCGTCACCCACCCTCCCCTCCCTCCCACCCCCCATCAACCCTCAGTTTGTTCGCAGTTTTTAACAGTCTCTTATACTTTGGCTCTCTCCCACTCTAACCTCCCTTTTTTTTTTTTCCTTCCCCTCCCCCATGGGTTTCTGTTACGTTTCTCAGGATCCACATAAGAGTGAAACCATATGGTATCTGTCTTTCTCTGTATGGCTTATTTCACTTAGCGTCACACTCTCCAGTTCCATCCACGTTGCTACAAAAGGCCACATTTCATTTTTTCTCATTGCCACATAGTATTCCATTGTGTATATAAACCACAATTTCTTTATCCATTCATCAGTTGATGGACATTTAGGCTCTTTCCATAATTTGGCTATTGTTGAGAGTGCTGCTATAAACATTGGGGTACAAGTGCCCCTATGCATCAGTACTCCTGTATCCCTTGGATAAATTCCTAGCAGTGTTATTGCTGGGTCATAGGGTAGGTCTATTTTTAATTTTCTGAGGAACCTCCACACTGCTTTCCAGAGCGGCTGCACCAATTTGCATTCCCACCAACAGTGCAAGAGGGTTCCCGTTTCTCCACATCCTCTCCAGCATCTATAGTCTCCTGATTTGTTCATTTTGGCCACTCTGACTGGCGTGAGGTGATATCTGAGTGTGGTTTTGATTTGTATTTCCCTGATGAGGAGCGACGTTGAACATCTTTTCATGTGCCTGTTGGCCATCCGGATGTCTTCTTTAGAGAAGTGTCCATTCATGTTTTCTGCCCATTTCTTCACTGGGTTATTTGTTTTTCGGGTGTGGAGTTTGATGAGCTCTTTATAGATTTTGGATGCTAGCCCTTTGTCCGATATGTCAGTTGCAAATATCTTTTCCCATTCCGTTGGTTGCCTTTTAGTTTTGTTGGTTGTTTCCTTTGCTGTGCAGAAGCTTTTTATCTTCATAAGGTCCCAGTAATTCACTTTTGCTTTTAATTCCCTTGCCTTTGGGGATGTGCCGAGTAAGAGATTGCTACGGTGAGGTCAGAGAGGTCTTTTCCTGCTTTCTCCTCTAAGGTTTTGATGGTTTCCTGTCTCACATTCAGGTCCTTTATCCATTTTGAGTTTATTTTTGTGAATGGTGTGAGAAAGTGGTCTAGTTTCAACCTTCTGCATGTTGCTGTCCAGTTCTCCCAGCACCATTTGTTAAAGAGACTGTCTTTTTTCCATTGGATGTTCTTTCCTCCTTTGTCACAGATTAGTTGGCCATACGTTTGTGGGTCTAGTCCTGGGGTTTCTATTCTATTCCATTGGTCTATGTGTCTGTTTTTGTGCCAATACCATGCTGTCTTGATGATGACAGCTTTGTAGTAGAGGCTAAAGTCTGGGATTGTGATGCCTCCTGCTTTGGTCTTCTTCTTCAAAATTACTTTGGCTATTCGGGGCCTTTTGTGGTTCCATATGAATTTTAGGATTGCTTGTTCTAGTTTTGAGAAGAATGCTGGTGCAATTTTGATTGGGATTGCACTGAATGTGTAGATAGCTTTGGGTAGTATTGACAATTTGAAAATATTTATTCTTCCAATCCATGAGCAGGGAATGTCTTTCCATTTCTTTATATCTTCTTCAATTACCTGCATAAGCTTTCTATAGTTTTCAGCATACAGATCTTTTACATCTTTGGTTAGATTTATTCCTAGGTATTTTATGCTTCTTGGTGCAATTGTGAATGGGATCAGTTTCTTTATTTGTCTTTCTGTTGCTTCATTGTTAGTGTATAAGAATGCAACTGATTTCTGTACATTGGTTTTGTATCCTGCAACTTTGCTGAATTCATGTATCAGTTCTAGCAGACTTTTGGTGGAGTCTATCGGATTTTCCATGTATAATATCACGTCATCTGCAAAAAGCGAAAGCTTGACTTCATCTTTGCCAATTTTGATGCCTTTGATTTCCTTTTGTTGTCTGATTGCTGATGCTAGAACTTCCAGCACTATGTTAAACAACAGCGGGGAGAGTGGGCATCCCTGTCGTGTTCCTGATCTCAGGGAAAAAGCTCTCAGTTTTTCCCCGTTTTGGATGATGTTAGCTGTGGGCTTTTCATAAATGGCTTTTATGATCTTTAAGTATGTTCCTTCTATCCCGACTTTCTCCAGGGTTTTTATTAAGAAAGGGTGCTGGATTTTGTCAAAGGCCTTTTCTGCATCGATTGACAGGATCATATGGTTCTTCTCTTTTTTTTTTTGTTAATGTGATGTATCACGTTGATCGATTTGCGAATGTTGAACCAGCCCTGCATCCCAGGAATGAATCCCACTTGATCATGGTGAATAATTCTTTTTATATGCTGTTGAATTCGATTTGCTAGTATCTTATTGAGAATTTTTGCATCCATATTCATCAGGGATATTGGCCTGTAGTTCTCTTTTTTTACTGGGTCTCTGTCTGGTTTAGGAATCAAAGTAATACTGGCTTCATAGAATGAGTCTGCAAGTTTTCCTTCCCTTTCTATTTCTTGGAATAGCTTGAGAAGAATCGGTATTATCTCTGCTTTAAACGTCTGGTAGAACTCCCCTGGGAAGCCATCTGGTCCTGGACTCTTATTTGTTGGGAGATTTTTGATAACCGATTCCATTTCTTCGCTGGTTATGGGTCTGTTCAAGCTTTCTATTTCCTCCTGATTGAGTTTTGGAAGCGTGTGGGTGTTTAAGAATTTGTCCATTTCTTCCAGGTTGTCCAATTTGTTGGCATATAATTTTTTATAGTATTCCCTGATAATTGTTTGTATCTCTGAGGGATTGGTTGTAATAATTCCATTTTCATTCATGATTTTATCTATTTGGGTCATCTCCCTTTTCTTTTTGAGAAGCCTGGCTAGAGGTTTGTCAATTTTGTTTATTTTTTCAAAAAACCAACTCTTGGTTTCGTTGATCTGCTCTACAGTTTTTTTAGATTCTATATTGTTTATTTCTGCTCTGATCTTTATGATTTCTCTTCTTCTGCTGGGTTTAGGCTGCCTTTGCTGTTCTGCTTCTATTTCCTTTAGGTGTGCTGTTAGATTTTGTATTTGGGATTTTTCTTGTTTCTTGAGATAGGCCTGGATTGCAATGTATTTTCCTCTCAGGACTGCCTTCGCTGCGTCCCAAAGCGTTTGGATTGTTGTATTTTCATTTTCGTTTGTTTCCATATATTTTTTAATTTCTTCTCTAATTGCCTGGTTGACCCACTCATTCGTTAGTAGGGTGTTCTTTAACCTCCATGCTTTTGGAGGTTTTCCAGACTTTTTCCTGTGGTTGATTTCAAGCTTCATAGCATTGTGGTCTGAAAGTATGCATGGTATAATTTCAATTCTTGTAAACTTATGAAGGGCTGTTTTGTGACCCAGTATATGATCTATCTTGGAGAATGTTCCATGTGCACTCGAGAAGAAAGTATATTCTGTTGCTTTGGGATGCAGAGTTCTAAATATATCTGTCAAGTCCATCTGATCCAATGTATCACTCAGGGCCCTTGTTTCTTTATTGACTGTGTGTCTAGATGATCTATCCATTTCTGTAAGTGGGGTGTTAAAGTCCCCTGCAATTACCACATTCTTATCAATAAGGTTGCTTATGTTTATGAGTAATTGTTTTATATATCTGGGGGCTCTGGTATTCGGCGCATAGACATTTATAATCGTTAGCTCTTCCTGATGGATAGACCCTGTAATTATTATATAATGCCCTTCTTCATCTCTTGTTACAGCCTTTAACTTAAAGTCTAGTTTGTCTGATATAAGTATGGCTACTCCAGCTTTCTTTTGGCTTCCAGTGGCATGATAAATAGTTCTCCATCCCCTCACTCTCAATCTAAAGGTGTCCTCAGATCTAAAATGAGTCTCTTGTAGACAGCAAATAGATGGGTCTTGTTTTTTTTATCCATTCTGATACCCTATGTCTTTTGGTTGGCGCATTTAATCCATTTACATTCAGTGTTATTATAGAAAGATACGGGTTTAGAGTCATTGTGATGTCTGTATGTCTTATGCTTGTAGTGATGTCTCTGATACTTTGTCTCACAGGATCCCCCTTAGGATCTCTTGTAGGGCTGGTTTAGTGGTGACAAATTCCTTCAGTTTTTGTTTGTTTGGAAAGACCTTTATCTCTCCTTCTATTCTAAATGACAGACTTGATGGATAAAGGATTCTCGGCTGCATATTTTTTCTGTTTAGCACACTGAAGATATCGTGCCAAGCCTTTCTGGCCTGCCAAGTTTCAAAAGAGAGATCAGTCACGAGTCTTATAGGTCTCCCTTTATATGTGAGGGCACGTTTATCCCTTGCTGCTTTCAGAATTTTCTCTTTATCCTTGTATTTTGCCAGTTTCACTATGATATGTCGTGCAGAAGATCGATTCAAGTTACGTCTGAAGGGAGTTCTCTGTGCCTCTTGGATTTCAATGCCTTTTTCCTTCCCCAGTTCAGGGAAGTTCTCAGCTATAATTTCTTCAAGTACCCCTTCAGCACCTTTCCCTCTCTCTTCCTCCTCTGGGATACCAATTATGCGTATATTATTTCTTTTTAGTGTATCACTTAGTTCTCTAATTTTTCCCTCATACTCCTGGATTTGTTTATCTCTCTTTCTCTCAGCTTCCTCTTTTTCCATAACTTTATCTTCTAGTTCACCTATTCTCTCCTCTGCCTCTTCAATCCGAGCTGTCGTCGTTTCCATTTTGTTATGAATTTCGTTTAAAGCGTTTTTCAGCTCCTCGTGACTGTTCCTTAGTCCCTTGATCTCTGTGGCAAGAGATTCTCTGCTGTCTTGTATACTGTTTTCAAGCCCAGCGATTAACTTTATGACTATTATTCTAAATTCACTTTCTGTTATGTTATTTAAATCCTTTTTGATCAGTTCATTAGCTGTTGTTATTTCCTGGAGATTCTTCTGAGGGGAATTCTTCCGTTTGGTCATTTTGGATAGTCCCTGGAGTGGTGAGGATCTGCAGGGCACTTCCCCTGTGCTGTGGTGTATAACTGGAGTTGGTGGGCGGGGCCGCAGTCTGACCTGATGTCTGCCCCCAGCCCACCGCTGGGGCCACAGTCAGACTGGTGTGTGCCTTCTCTTCCCCTTTCCTAGGGGCGGGATTCCCTGTGGGTTGGCGTGGCCCGTCTGGGCTACTTGCACACTGCCAGGCTTGTGGTGCTGGGATCTGGTGTTTTAGCTGGGGTGGGTAGGCAAGGTGCACGGGGGCAGGAGGGGCAGGCTTAGCTCCCTTCTCCTTAGGTGATCCACTTCAGGAGGGGCCCTGTGGCAGCGGGAGGGAGTCAGATCCGCTGCCGGAGGTTTGGCTCCGCAGAAGCACAGAGTTGGGTGTTTGCGCGGAGCGAGCAAGTTCCCTGGCAGAGGAACTGGTTCTCTTTGGGATTTTGGCTGGGGGATGGGCGGGGGAGATGGCGCTGGCGAGCGCCTTTGTTCCCCACCAAGCTGAGGTCTGCCGTCTGGGGGCTCAGCAGCTCTCCCTCCCTTTGTCCTCCAGCCTTCCCGCTTTCTGAGCAGAGCTGTTAACTTCTGACCTCCCAGACGCTAAGTCGCGCTTGCTGTCGAACACAGTCCGTCCGGCCCCTCCGCTTTTGCCAGCCAGACTCGGGGGCTCTGCTTGGCCTGCGAGCCGCCCCTCCGCCCCGGCTCCCTCCCGCCAGTCCGTGGAGCGCGCACCGCCTCGCCGCCCTTCCTACCCTCTTCCGTGGGCCTCTCCTCTGCGCTTGGCTCTGGAGACACCGTTCTGCTAATCCTCTGGTGGTTTTCTGGGTTATTTAGGCAGGTGTAGGTGGAATCTAAGTGATCAGCAGGACGCGCGGTGAGCCCAGCGTCCTCCTACGCCGCCATCTTCCCTCTCTCCAAGTGTCTTTCTTCTTTAATCTTGGTTGTTAACTGTATCAGATTAGTGGGAAATTGTTTTCATTTGGTTTTTCTGTCAGGAATTAACCACTGAATTCTAAAGGATACAGTCACAGTTAATCGTGTTTGATTTGAAACGTGTCTGTTTAGGTTGAGTAAAGAAATAAGTTTGTTTGTGTGTTTGTTTGTTTTAATTAGGCCAAATGCCAGCTCTGCTACTTACAAGTGATGTGTTCTTTCTTTGCCAGAAAATGACATCTTCAGCTCAGGGTTGTCTAAGAATCTACCCATTTGTTCGGTCATCCAAAATATGTACTTTCACAGGAAAACATATTAAATACATGTACCCATAAAGTGTGTGCTTTATGCCTGGCTTCCTGCTGTGCAAGGGGTATACAGTGGTGGGCAAAATACCAACACTTTGTCTTTGTGGAGCTTAAATGATGTGGGAAGGAAAAGTTAATGAACAAATGAATATAAATCAGTGTATCATATCAGGTAGTAATAAATGTGCTTGAGAATAGTTATTAAGTGGATTTGGAGGATAAAGAACAATGGGCAAGGGAGGTGGGGTCTGCTAGTCTCAGAGCCCTGAGTGAAATAAGTGAGCCATGGGAATAGGAGGAGTAGGTCCATCCAAGCAGAGGGAAGAGTAAGGAAGATGTGTGGTCATAGGACATCAACGTGGCCAGTGGCTGCATTAGAACGAGTGGGAGGGAGCATGGACGAAATGAAGATAGTGAGAGAGTCACAGGCCAGATCACGCAGGGGCTTGTTGAACTCGGTAAACATTTGGGACTTTGTTCAAGTATTATGGGAATAGTACGCACTAAATTTTATGCCTACGAAATTCTCCTCTATCATATACCACTGCTTGTGCTACATAAGCTTGCTTATGTAGCATATCCTAAGAGAATAAATTATGCTTGCAACATTTTGCCTTGAAAAGGTATTGGGTTATTTATTTGTTGGTTTGTTTATAAAGCTTATTCATAAAGTTTATTATTTATTTTCAGAGAGAGAGAGAGAGAGAACCCCAAGCAGGCTCCATGCTCACCACGGAGCCTGAGCGGAGCTTGATCTCATGACCATGAGATCATGGCCTGAGCTGATATCAAGAGTTGGATGCTTCACTGACTGAGCCACCGAGGCATCCCAATATTTGGTTATTAAAAGGTTTGGATAAAAAGATTTAAATATCAAAGAGTTAAGTTTTAAAGTTCATTGGCAAACATGGAAGTTTCTTTCTAACTGCTAACAGGTAAGACGTTTGTCAATTGTCCCACCTTGAAAGGAAATTTAACCAGTTCATCTTCAGTATTAAATCTATGGTTTCTCATGGCTCACAGAGCTGTTCCTGCTGAGGACCATATGCCCAGGGGATGCTGGAGTGTAGAGGTACATGAGTCTACGTGAAATGCTCCAAGTTGTGGGGTTTTGAAGGTAGATGAGACCACCACCAGACGCTGATAGTTACTTTGTATTGCTGAGGCTCACATCTAACTTTCTTTTAATCACCGCATCAAATGGGATAATGTGTGTCATGTGTCCGGCATAGTTCCTGCACATGGGACTTTCAACCAGGAGCAGTTCCCATTTTATAATCAGTGTCAGTGTTAGAGCAAGCACCTAGTTAGGCTTTACCAGGATGCATGCCGTCCAGCAAAGCAGGAGTCAGAGCCTGTTATCAGGAACCTCAGCAGCCTGTCCTGGCAGCACCCCACTTACAAGGACACCAGAAACCGGGTCAAATCAGACAGGCCTGCGACAAAGGAGGCCAGAGACCCTGACATAAGGGAGGAAAGGCTTGAAAACTTGCCCCCCTCCCCCAAATCTCACCCCCCCCCCCAGGTAGTGAGCAGCCCATCCCCTAGTTAACTACTGTCAAACTCTGGGGTGCACAGGTCTCCCTTGACCTGCCCACTCTCCCATCTCTGGAGTGCACCTTCTCTCCCAGAAGCTCTTCACTTGCACCGCTCAGCTCAACCACTGTCTGTGAATTCTTTTCAGGGATGAGACTAAGACCCTCCGGTGACATACCCAGGGACAGGCCTCAGGGCCTGGAAGTCTCCCCAGTCTACCCGGCAGCATCAGCCTATGACCTGAGTGAGGACGATAGGGAGTCAGTGTTAACACAGGGAACAGGGTTTCTCACATTTCTACCCCTAACCCCTCACTGCCATGCCCCCCGGGACCTGCTCTCAACATCCATACCGTGGGTTGCCCATGCTCTGCCACCTCGACACTGCTGTTCTGAGCTCTGCTGCCGTGGGGTCCCCCACAGATTCTCTCTCAAGTCAGAGAAGCAGTGGGGGAAGATGGAAGGGTTCCTGTAAGTACAGAGATCCTCTCGCCTCATTTTTTCCAACGTACTCTTCTGAATCTCACAATCAGGTGCAAAAAAACCCTTGATTTTATTTTTTTTAATTTGAAGTATAGTTGACACACAATGTTACATAGGTTTTCAGGTATACAACATAGTGATGAGAGAAGAGATTTCCTTCCAAGTCCACAGGACTGTGTATAAACTCTGTTCAAACCGCAATCCTGACTTAAGACCACTAGGCTGGCTTTGTGCACGTGCTTGGTGCATGCATAGCCTCAGGGTAAACCATCTTGTCCTTGAGATATGAATCAATGCCCCTGTTTCCTGGGGAACTCGGGATTTCTGCCCATGTGCTAATCTATATCTTTTCCCCTTTTACAAGATGTAAGAAAGTATATAACCCTGCAAAAGTGTTCGCTCCTCAAATCACTTTCTTCCCTATGAAGGTTGTGTTTCCTGGGCAGCTGTACAAACTCGGGCTCAAATAAAACTCTTTCTTACTTGAGGAGATTCTAAAAGGTTTTTTCAATTTGCATTGATACCGGGGACTCAACAACTCCTCTACCTGTTATGCTCAGCTCACAAGTGTGGTTGTGGTCTGTCACCACGCATGTGGCCCCACGGCAGCGGCTAGCCACCAGTGTGGTTGTGGTCTGTCACCACGCGTCCAGCCCCACTGCAGTGCCATCCACTAGACTCCCTTGGCTGTGCTTTTCCTCCCTGTGACTTCTGTGACTTACTCATTCCAGAACTGGAAGAACGGGACCACCCTGCTCCCCTCACCCACTTTTCCCTTCCCCTTAGTGCCCTCCCCTCTGTCAACCACCAGTTGTCTGTCTTTTGGGGTCTGTTTTTTGCTTTGTTTGCTCACTTGATTTGTTTTTGAGAGTCCACACAAGGTTGAAATCTGTGTTTCTTTGGGTTCTCCCCTGAAATCAGTACCTTGAGTTGTCTGACTTTCCAGTGTTTTTGTTCTTTTGTTAATTTTTTAATGTTTATTTATGTATTTTGAGACAGAGAGAAAGCCAGTGGGGAAGGGAGAGAGAGAATCCCAAGCAGGCTCTGCCCTGTCAGCACAGAGCCAGATGCAGGGCTCAGTCTCTCAGACCATGACATCATGACCTGAGTGGAAACCAAGAGTCAGAGGCTTAACCTACTGAGCCGTCACCCAGGCACCCCAATGTGTGTCGATAAGTATAAATGAAAACCTCTCCTGGAAAACATGTGGGAAAATTGTACAGTTAAAGGGAAAGGATGTAACAATTAACATTCCTACTTATTTCCAACTGATGCATTTGCTTTCTAGCATTGACCATGGTTACTCAGATTGTTTTAACAACACTCCTTCACCTAGGTGCAGAGTTGATCAAAGCCCTCCTGAAAGCTACTGGAGGGTGTGAGAACAGCTTTGTGGGTACATTGTAGTCTTTGGGAGATCCCACTCCCCCATCTCTTCCGTTTATTCCTTCCTATTCCTTTTCTTTATTTTCTGCTTTATCGCACTGCCTGGGACTTCCAGTATGATGTTAATACAAGTGGCCAAAGAGGAAAACTTTGCCTTGTTCCTGATCCCAGGGGGGAAGCAGTCCGATTTTCACCTTTAAAACATGATGTTAGCTCTATTTCAAAGATGACTTTTATCAAGTTGAGAAAGTTACCTTTGATTCCTAGTTTGTTGAGAATGCTTTTTAATTTACAAATGGATGTTGACTTTCACCAGATGTCTCTTTCTCCTTATATCGTGGTGATTTTGTGTTTTTGTTCTTTAGTTTACTCCTATGATGAGCTCCATGGATTGGTTTGTAAATGTCAAGCCAGCCTTTGGCCACTGGGATGGATCCCACTGAGGCATGCTGTATTACACTTTTACACATCGGTGATTTTCACTTGCTAATATTTGTTGAGAAATTTTGCATCTTTGTTCAGGAGAGATATTGGCCAGTTTTTCCCTGTAATGTCTTTGTTTTTGTTATGAGGACAGTACTGGCTTTGTAAGAATGAGTTGGAGGGTATGCTCTCCTTTTCTTTTCTTCCAAAGATGTTGTGTAGAATTGATTTATTTTTCTAAATGTGTGGTAAAATCTGCCAATGAACCTGTCTGTGCCTGGACTGCCATTGTTGCAAGGGTTTTAGCTGTTTTAGCTACATATTCAATTTCTTTGGTTGACATAGTGTAACTCAGGTTATCTATGTCTTCTTGGACAAGGTTAGATGATTTATTTCATTCGGTGAACTGGTCCATTCATTTACGTTATTGCACTTATGGGCATGGATTTATTTGTATTACTACCTAATTATCTTTCAAAAGCCTGTGGGGTCTGCACTGAGGGGAAGTGCTACAGATTAAATGTTTGTGTCTCCTCCCCCCCTCCCCCCACACACCCCAAATTCAGATATTGGAATCCAAACCCTCAATGTGATGGTATTGGTAAGGAAGGGGGCCTTAGGTGAGTGATTAGGTCATGAATGAGATCAGTGCCCTTGTACAACAGACCCTGGAGAGTCCCCTCACCCCTTCCACCATGGGAGGACACAGAGAGAAGACAGCAGTCTAGCGGCACTAGGAAGTGGGCTCCCACCAGACACCAACTCTGCCGGCACCTGGATCTTGGACGTCCCCACCTCCAGAACTGTGAGAACTAAATATTTGCTGTTCAAGCCACTCTGTCTGTGGTATTTTTGTCACAGCAACCTTCGATGACTAAGGCAGGAAGTATGTTTGAGTATGTCTGAGAATGAGCATGGAGATATGACCAGTTTGCTAGGCTCTAAGAGGCAAATTTTCTATTGGCTCTACACAAAACTGAATGACAAAGGGGGCCAACCAGTTCTGTAATGTGGAAGGCTCTAAGGAAGGGGACAAGGATGAGGTGATACTATCCTCAGCCAGGAGGAAAAATCTTTTGGACCAGTTAGCGACTTGCCCACATTTTTCAGCGGCTACCGTGAACTGAAACTCTCAGATGGGGTACATCTACAAGTGAGTCGTAAAGAGCGTGTAGGACAAACCACTGTGGGAATTACAGGAGAAGTTCACTGTGGTTGGGAAATGACTGCCCGGTACAGGCCAGTCTTGTGATGCTCTGCCTTTGTTGAAGGGACAACAAGGTCCCATAAAGGGCACCCTGCCATTCCACCGCCGTCCTTTTTTTTTTTTTTTTTTTAATTTCTTATGATATTTGACCTATGTCGCATATCAGGTGAGTCTGATTTCCTGAAGGTCGTGCCTGTTTTGGAGGATTACAGTGGGAAAACAAACAAACAAACAACTGTTGTTACCCACTGATATATGCTTGATTTCTTTACTTCAACGTGGGGCAGAAGTTGCCAGCATGGAGGTGCTGTTAATGGCATTCTTATTTTAGCATTTTGGGGGACTACATTCAAATGTATATGGAAAACACCTACGGGGCAATGTTGAATTGAGAGAAACTGAGGAAGGGGAATTCTCTGCTGGCTGTGTCTATGCTAACAGGAGAATCTCCCGCTGCAGTTGCAAGGGTTCTGGATGTATGTGTAGGCCTCTTGAAGGCAGAATCCCAGCCTGGCAATTATCCCTCTGAACCACAGGCGGGTATACCATCATTTTGTTCCTTATGATGATGAGCCTGTTTAGGAATTGCTTGTGTGGGCTTAGCCAGGATTGCAGCAACTTGGTCTTTCCTTCTCAACGTGGCAGTGTGTCCATTCACCAACCCCCCCCCCCCTTTTTTTTTTTTATGCTAAAGGACAGAGGCACTTCTCTCTCTGGAAAGAGGCATGTGAAATGATCGACCTCGGCAGAGAAGCCCACGGAGGTGCCAATACCAGGATAAGGGGAAGAGCGGGGAAGTAGAGAAAAGGACCGATTCGGTGGCAGGAGTTCAGAGCACGTGCTTGGTGAGGGAGAGATCGTGTTGAAGCGCATTAGCACCGTGGATTATTATGCAAGCAAAGGAATCCCACGTAAACGTTGTCACACGGTGCCTTCAGGTTCCTGGGCACCTAGGAAAGAAGTCCTACTAGCGGCAGCAATGCAAACAGCCCTGCCAGCCACCGGCCATGAGTTCCACCTGACTGCCCTGAGCCTTGCTCACCAGTGAAGCGCCTAGGACCACGTCTATTAGCACAGCGCCCTAGGCCACACCCACCACCAGAGTGTCCTGCGCTGTGCCTGTTGGGGAACATCAGCAAAAAGCCGTGACTGCCGCTTGACCCGGGCTTTCGGAGGCTCCTCACCCCATCCCCTGTCCCGGGAACCGGGTCCTGCCTTCCTTTCCTGCCCCCAAAGGCTGCTCGGAGGACTCAGCCTTGAGATGCCACGCGGTGTTGAGAACACCCGCCCGGAAGCCGGTCAAGGCCTCCCTGCAGGTGAACTTTCAGGGGCTGGGACCATCCATCCCTCTTGCTGCGGCTGCACACAAGCCTCTTATGCAAGTCCCTTTTACTTGTTCTAAGGGCCACCTACCAACCGGAGTGGCCTGCCTGTCCCTTAGATCGTTCCCTGCCCTCCCAGGAAGGGCCGCTTCCAGGTTACACCGCAGAGGGTCCTGTAGGGTTACCCACCACCAACGTGCCCACCAACCAAGTGCTCCCCTCAGCCATGCAGCAGTGTCCTGCCGTGTGGCCACCTCAACCCTGCCAGCTCGGCTGCCCACCTGGGTCGCGGCGCCTGGGTTCTTTGGGGAGCCTTCCTCGGACTCAGCGCTGTCTTCTCTTCTCCAAATGCCCCTGGGGGAACAACCGGCTTTTCCTTCAGCTTCAGCTTGCTCTGCCTGGGAGGACACGGGGCATGAGAGAGGCTGGATGATTGCAGCTTTTCTCGTGCTTTTTGGAGTCGGCTTCTCTTTCGTGGAGGCGGCGAGCACGTAGCATCCCTAGTGCGCTGGCTTCTTAGAGCCCGGAAACCCAGAGCAGCGGGATCTAGCTCAGCTCTGTCCTGTGGCCACGGGTGTCTTGTCTCCCTGTGCTGTGCACACCCTGGGCCCTACTCCCATCCCCAGGCTGCCATGCTTCATTAATAAAACACATTTCTGTGGGACGCAGATCCTCGCTTCTGCTTCTTTGTAGTCTCTTTGTCGGTTATATCCAATCACAATACAGTTAGTCTCCTCCTCTCCCCTTCTCCCACCCTCAAGTGCTCTTTAAATTCAAAATTTCATCCTCAAGGTGAGCTGGATTGAGTGTGACAAGACGCTTTCTGCTGTTGGAATCTATTCTGCTGTGTTACTTAGTCCCTCTGAGATTGAGCTTTGTCGTCCCTCAAATCGGGAAAAAAACAAAACCAAACAACCCAAACACCTTTCTTTCACGGAGTTTTAGAAATCTACCAAATTGTAAGAAAAATTACATAGTGGTCGAAATGATGCAATGTTTAATATTTAGAAATTGTTTATCATCTTATCACTTGGGAAGCATTAGTACATCTATTTATTTTGGTATATGTGTATCCATGGACATCTATCTATCCAAAGGAAATAAACCCATTATTTCTAAGAGATAGGTGTTCTCCTATGTTCCTTGTAGCATTCATTATTCACGAGAGCCGAGGTACAGAAACAAGCTGACTATGGCAGAGGACTGGGTAAAGAAAATGTATATGTAATCCAATACTATTCCAGCTTTAAAGAGGAGGAAATCCTGCACTCTGTGACAACATGGATGAGACTTATTTTTGCTGCAATGCTAAGCAAAGTAAGCTAATAGAGAAAGATAAATACTGCATGATATCACTAACATGTGGAATTAAAAAAAAAAAGACTTTTTTATACCCATGGTAACAGAAAGTAGAAGAGTGGTTGCAAGGGCCTGGGGAGTGGGGGAATAGGTAAAAGCGTCTGGTAAAAGAGAGTCTGGTAAAAGCGTCCAACATTTCAGTTATAAGGTTGAGTAAAGCCTAAGGATCTAGTGTGTAACATGGTGACTCTAGCTGAAACACTATATTGTATCATTGGAATTTGATAAGAGAGTAAGCAAAAATTAAATATGTGAGGGGAGAGATGTGTTAATTAACTTGATTGGGAGAATCCTTTCACAATGTACATGTGTATCAAACCCTCAAGGTCTTGCAGCTGGACTGGGAATTAAATTGAGAAGAGTCAAATAATTAGGGGAAAAAAAGAAGCCACAGTTTTCTTACAGGAGCACAGAGGCCCAGGAAGGAAATTGAGACCCAAACAAATGACTGATGCAGGCAGTTTTTATACCTTTTAGACAAAGAGACAATAAATCTGTGAGGCATTGACAGGACAAAGAAAACTTAATGTTGGGAGCTTCAATTCATAAGGGATTCTAAACAGATTTTGGGCCGGGGTGGTAGATTAGTAAAAAAGTAACAAGGGTTGTTTTACAGCCTCCTCTGCCCTAAATTTCCCACCTCTGGTGATAAGGGTGTCTCCTTGTCTCCTGCTACAGGGAGGGTACCTTTCTCATGGGGGATGTATTCCTTCTCTCAGGGGGGAGGGTCTGAATGTCCTTCCTACATAGGCTCTCTCTAAAGTGACTTTTAGTTAAAATAATCAGTATGCCCAAGAGGCACATTTTGGGGTGGTCTTCCCTTGGCCCCTACAGTTTATAGACAGAATTTATTTTTATATCATTGTCCACTTGTATATCATGATGAATTCACTTATTAATTCTAATTTATTTCATTGTAGATTATTTTGGATGTTCTACATGCCCCATTAGGTGATCTGTGAATAACAATGCTTTTATCAGTTCCTTTCCAGTCCTTATGTCTTTTCTTCTTGATGCTTGTTTGTTTGACTATTTATTTTGCCTATTTGCACTGGCCAGAATTTCTAGTCAATGTTGAAGAAGTTGTGATATTGGGTATTTCTGCCTCATTCTTAAGCTCAGAGGGAAAATGTTTGTCATGTCACAATTGCATAGGGTTTACTAAACAGACCTTCTTCATCAGGTTAAATGTTATTCCTTCTATCCCTAGTTTCCTAAGAGGTTTATAAAAATCATTCATGATGTTCAATTTTGTCAAATGTCTTTCTGAATCCACTGAGGTGATAAGATGATTTTTTTTGCTTTTATTCTGTTAATGTGGTGAATTATATTGATTGATATTTAAACATTGAACCAAACTCACATTCTTGAAAGAACCCAATTTGGTTATATTATTCTTTTTATATATTCTTGGATATTACTTGCTAATATTTGCTTAAAGTTTTTTCCTCTATCTTTTCTAACTTTTATTCTTATAATGTCCTCATCAGTTTTGAATTTATTGTGGAGTATTTTCAGTTTTTTTTCTATTTCCTGTAAAGTAATTAAAGTGAGATTGATATTATTTCTTAAATGTCTGAAAGAATTTTCTTTTGAAGTTATCTGACCCTGGTAGTTTATTTTAATTTAATTAGAGTTTTAATTTCTTAAAAGCTATATAACTATAAGAATTTTATATTTCTTATTGATCACTTTTAGTAAGTTGTTACGTTATAAGCATTTATTGATTTTCTCTACATTTTAAGTTTTTTAAGTTCATTTATTTTGAGAAAGACAGAGAGAGTCAGAGAGAGAGAGAGAGAGAGAGAGAGCAGGTGAAGGGCAGAGAGAGAAAAGAGAGAGAATCCCAAGTAGGCTCTGCACTGTCAGTGCAGAGCCTGATGTGGGGCTCGAACTCATGAACTATGAGATCATCACCCGAGCTGAAACCAAGAGTTGGACATTTAACGGACTGAGCCACCCAGCTGTCCCTGATTTTCTACACATTTCAAATTTATGTAATATAATTCCTTATAACAGGCTTGGCAAACTTTGTATAAAGGAGCAGCTAGAAAATATTTTATGTGTTGAGTCACTCTGGTCTCTGTTGCAACTATTCAACAAAGCAGCCATAGACCAGATATAAATGACTGGGTGTGGCTGTCTTCCAATAGAATTTTACTTACAAAAATAATTTTTTAAGTTTTAGAAAACAGGTAGTAGGCTAGATTCGGCCAATAGACTGTACAATATCTGTCTGTTTTCCTTTTCATTTCCAACAGTAGCAATGTGTGCTTTCTTCTGTTTTTGCTGATTAGTTTTCATAGAAGTCTATCAATTAGGCAAGCCTTTTCAAAGAACTGATTTGTATCTTTGTTAATTTTCTCTGTTCTTTCTACTTTGGTGGGGTTTACCTTGCTGCTTGCTCCTTTACTTGCTTCAGAACATGCTGTACAAGCTTAGGTTATTGATTTTCCTGCCTTTTCTGTCTAAATTATGCATTTATGGCTATAATTAGCTGTATCTCATAAATTTTGATGTATTTTAACTTTGCTATTATTCAGCTATGGTTAAAAAAAATAAATTCCACTGTGATTCCTTCTTTGACTCAAGGGTTCTTCAGAAGTGTATTGCTGTACTTCCAAGCAACTGAGGATTTTCTAGTTATATATGTATTTTTAAATTTGCAGCTTTATTCTAAGTGGTTATATAATATTCTGAATGATTCAAACTTTAGCATTTTGAAACTGGGTTTATACCAGGCATGTGGTCATTAAAAAAAAGAGTTCTACATGCAATAATTTTTTTAATGTTTATTTATTTTTGAGGGAGAGAGTGAGAGAGAGAGAGAGGGAGGGAGGGAGGGAGGGAGGAGAAGAGAGAGAGGAAGACATAGAATCCGAAGCAGGCTCCAGCCTCTGAGCTGTCAGCACAGAGCTCGACGCAGGGCTCAAACTCACTAACTGTAAGATCATGACTGAGCCACCCAGGTGCTCCTACATGCATTTTAAAAGAATGTGTCTTCTTTAAATGTGTGTGTGTGTGTGTGTGTGTGTGTGTGTGTGTGATATTCTTAACCTGTCAATTAGGTCATGTGCTAATTATGTGTTTCAAATCCTTTCCATCTTTACTGACTTTAGCCTATTTATCCTATCAGTTTTTGCAAAAGATGTTAAGGTTCTCCCACTATGATTGTGGATTTGTCTATTTCTTCTTTTATTCCTGTCAATTATCATTTAAATATTTTAAGTTATGTAATATGGTTCATGCAAATTTAGAATTGTTATATTTCCTGAGATTGACCTTTTCTTATTTTTGAAATATCCTTTTCTATTGTCTGAGGTAAGCAGTTTTTATGTCTAGAAAACGGCATGCCTCTTTTGCTAGGCTGTTAGTATGGAGACTGAGTCCATTGACTAAGGAGTTGAGGTGAATTAGGGATTTGTTATTGTTATGGTTATGTCTGCACACAGATTTCAAATTCTTCTAGTCTTACCTTGTGCTTAGGATGGTGGCTGGCATGCTGGAGGGCTTTCTTAATTTTTCTACTCAACGCTCAGCTTTGGGTCTTCCTGGTACATCTAGGCCACAAAGTTGGTCTCTTTCTTAGCTCTCATCTTCTCTAGTGAAGACAACTACTCCTGTTGCTTGGTGGGGCACAAGGGCATTGTCTACTGTCTTGCTTCATCCTCAGTCTCAGGTAGACCTCCAGCACCTGTGTCTTGAGTATAGGGCTTTCTCAGTGATCATGTACCTCCCTCCTGTGGCAGCCAAACTCTTCCTGGTATTGATGGTAGCTCTTATGTGAGAAAGAATTTCTGCCCTCATCTAGTGTACTGATAGTATCTCTAATAATGGTGATGATAATAATGACAAAGAAGATGATACTCCAAATGATATTGGTATAGGAATTTGGGACCAAGACTTTTCCTCAGTCTCCCTTAGGAGTAGAGGACTTTTTCCTTCTACTTTTTCCCCAGCCTTGATTGTCTTTCTGTGTGCAATGAGGGCAACAGAACTTGCCGTGCCTTTCTAGCAGCTTAAGGCTCTTGTTTCCCATGGAGGAGAAGAGTTTTAGTGGGGCTTCGTGCCTTTACAGTCATGGCTGCTCCCCTCCCTTAAGTCAGCACCACTGAGGGAGGCATTTTCTTCTCCATCCACTTCCCTGTTGCCAGCATTTCTCACGAGAACACAGTGGACAAATGAGAAGGATGTTCAAGTGGGTGCAAAGTCCCCTGTTTCTGTGACACTTAGGGCCTCCAGAGTGTCATGTGGCCCATGCTCAGGCTTGGGCAATTTGGTAGGCACTTTTACTGAGTTCTTCTTGTTCAGTGTACGGCCTCTAATATCCTTCTCAGAGGTCTGACTCAGAAAGGGCCTCAGAAAGGGCCAGCTTTCTGCACCCTCAGTGAAAGTGAAACTTCTCTCTCCCTCTGATATCCCTTTATATTTTCTCTCTTGCCTCCTTTTTGATTGTTTTTATTATTCCCCCTTCTCAATTTTTTTTAGGATTTTTAAAATAATTATTTTAAAAAATGCTCTAGAAATTATAACAAACATCCTTGGCTTATAATCTAATAAGCATCAGTGCTTATACTCTTTCTCAGAAAACACTGTGAAACTTAGAATGCTTTACTTTTGTTAATTTAACCCCAGGCTCTTGAGTTATTGTTGTCATGCAATTTAATATAAATTTTAAACCTCACACATCATTATTATTAACATACTGTGAATATTGATTTACATTTATCCACATCTAGATCCCATTGCTCTGTATTTCTCACTCTCTGCTAGGAAGAGTTTCTCCTCACATTTGTATTTGGGCCCAATCTGGAGGGGCTGTTGTGATGGAGAAGTTTATTTTTGGCTTCTATTAGCTTACTGAGTGGCTATTCATGAATCCACCATGGGCATCCCCCTCCCCAATCCCCATTAGCCAAGGAGGAGGTGTTGGTGAACTGCAGGTTTCAGGCACCAACTTGACTAGGCCGCTGTATCAGCCACCTGTAGGCTCTTCGCTGGAGCTGCACTACAGCTGCTCTTGTGGTTGACTCAGTGCCCCAGGAAAGGTTCATAGATCCTGGAGGACCAGGTACGCGTTTTGGTCTGAGGGGTTTGGGCACTAAACTTGAACATCAGCGTCTTCACTGTCACGCACAGCATCCACTTTTGGGAGGTGTGTCCCGATCCAGCTTTAAGAGAATGATTCACAAGTTCTAAATGGGAGTCAGGCCTTCTTTTAAGAAATTATATTTTGGGTGTGTTATAGGATACAAGGAGTAATTTTCTATTAGGGAAAGTCCCTCAGCATGTCCTAGAGTCTATGCTTCAATGATTATGGACTCAATTGTGATGCTATGGTTTGCGGATTCCTGTTCTTCAGCTTTTAAACATGGCAGCTTTAATCCTGGCATTCATGACCAATACTGATTTCACATAAAACCCTCTACTTCCTGGCATTGGATGGGTGTCAGGTGCTTGCTTTTCTGAGTGGGAGCTTAGATGGTTTAGTGTTTCTTCCCTGCCTAGACTTCACCTGGAGAGCAAGGGGGATGGGTGCTCCTTCCTCGCACAGTTCTGCTCATATTTCTTCTCCCTTTGGAAAACTACATTCTAGAAAAGATTTTTGATGATTTCACTAGATCAAGTAAATTCCAGTAGGGTCACTTCTGAGTTTGAGGAAAGAAAAATAGATTACATCATTTATGAATTAATTCACTAAACCTTTACTATATGCCAGACTATATTCTAGATCATGTGGATATATCAGTTAAAGATGAAGAAGTTCTTAGCTCTGTCTATAAAGAGAAAACAGATATTCAACAGGCAGGTAATATTAAACATGAAACCCCCACCTTTGAGGGACTTATAACCTAAGTTTGGAAAGAGAAAGCATACACCAGTCTTGCAGGCATTAGACCTCTTTGCTGTACTATACTTGTTCCTCTCATAAATCCATACTCAGTCCTGTATGCATCTATGTGTGAATGTAAAATATCATCTTACACTTTTCTTAGGTTTTGTGTAGGTTGGACCTTGTTTTATTCCTGGAGTTTAGGAATCATCCAGGACATGAGGTATGCACAGGGTGTCCTGAGGTTCAGTGATGGGGGTAGCCCTCATTTTGCACTTGTTTTTTTAAGCTTATTTATTTTGAGAAAGAGAGAGAAAGAACATGAGCAGGGGAGGGGCAGAGAGAGACAGAGAGGGAGAATCCCAAGCAGTCTCCATGCTGTCAGTGTGGAGCCCGACGTGGGGCTCAAAGTCATGAACCATGAGATCATGACCTGAGCAGAAATCAAGAGTCTGATGCTTAACTGATTGAGTCACCCAGGTGCCCCCTCCCTTTTGCACTTTCTTAAATAAGCTAAGGATCCTCAACTATCCACAGCAAAAATGGAACAGCCTTGGTGACTGAAGGCATAAGGAGGAAAAGCAGCCATGGTGAATTCTGGGCCAGAATAAGAGAGAAAAACTGCAGTGGTCTTTGGTGGTGGGTAAGTTTCTCAGGGGGCAGAAATTACGTTATTCTGGAAGGACCTGAGGATATATTAGGGAGGTTTCCCAAACTTTCCTGAGTTCCATATCACTTTTCTTATTTTTGCATATTGCCAGCATTATTGCATACTTAAATAGTTTTCATTAAAACTGCCTTCAAATCAATACACTTTAAAAACTTACAGTAATTCAGTTGTACTATATATTACATGACAAGTTTTAAATTTAACTTAAGAATTTTTCAAATTTAGGGGCACTTGGGTGACTCAGTTGTTGAGTGCCCAACTTTGGCTCAGGTCATGATCTCTCAGCTCATGGGTTGGAGCCCTGCGTTGGGCTGTGTGCTGACAGCTCAGAGCCTGGAGCTGCTTCGGATTGTGTTTCTGTCTCTCTCTCTGCCCTTTCCTGCTCATGCTCTCTCTCTGTCTCTCTCTGTAAAAAAAAAAAAATCAATATTTTAAAAAATTTAAAGAATTTTTCAAATTTAGATTGAGATAGATAAGCATTAAAATGTAAAAATTGTTTGCCATGTAGGCTCATCTTCTGTAATAAGTCACACTATTGCAACTGTTGGGAAATACTGCTACAGGAATTAATGCTTATAAATGGAGCATTGCCTTCCATGGACAGATTCTTCCCTTTCCAAAAACTTTCATCCTCTTCTTTGGTTCTTCTTTATAAGGTAACTCTCCCAGCGTGGAGTAGAAATGAAAGTCTGGGAAGTGTACATTTCACGTGAGCACAGGAAGAGAGATGCATTGGTTCTTGTTATTCTTCCCAGGTTAAATGCAGGCTGAGGCCATGGGAAGAGGGTCAGGGGTAGCAGGACCTATTGGAGCTACAGGGATGAAACAGACCTGTTGGGGGTCCTGGCTCCCCCCACCCACGCTGCACCAAGAGCACCGTACCAAGTAGCCCACACTGTCATCGGCCTTGGCCTTTCCGGTAGTCTGTAGTTGTTGAAGGTCTTCTTAAAAAGAACATACTCGGGGGGCGCCTGGGTGGCTCAGTCGGTTAAGCGTACGACTTCAGCTCAGGTCAGATCTTGGGGTCCGTGAGTTCGAGCCCCACATCGGGCTCTAGGCTGATGGCTCAGAGCCTGGAGACTGCTTCCGATTCTGTGTCTCCCTCTCTCTCTGCCCCTCCCCCGTTCATGCTCTGTCTCTCTCTGTCTCAAAAATAAATAAACGTTAAAAAAAAAAAAAACATACTCGGGGCGCCTGGGTGGCTCAGTCGGTTAAGTGGCCGACTTCGGCTCAGGTCATGATCTCACAGACTGTGAGTTGGAGCCCCGCATCGGGCTCTGTGCTGACCGCTCAGAGCCTGGAGCCTGTTTCAGATTCTGTGTCTCCCTCTTTCTGACCCTCCCTCGTTCATGCTCTCTCTCTGTTTCAAAAATAAATAAACGTTAAAAAAATTAAAAAAAAAAGAACATACTCATGCTTCTATAAGTAGTTATTCAATATTTAAAAAATCTCTATAGTAAGTATAAATAGTGAAATTATTAAAGTTACTAAAAAGAAACTGTCATTAGTAACCATTCTAGAGAAGAGTAAGGATGGAGCAAGCTGAGGAGTGGGGGTACCAATCTGCAGGAAGTCCTGGGGAGAGATGGTCTTCCTAGGAAAAGATTGGAGACAAAATCACTAAAAGAGCATGAAAAATAAGCTACATCTGATGTCTCATTGCAAGCAAGGAGACCCGGGAGGCTGTGTCAGAGAAAGGTTCCATGTGATCTCACCCTACAGCCATACTGCCAAGAGTATATGAAAAAGTAGGGCAAGAAATAGGTGATAATAAGTCTCCTTGAAGAATATGAACACTAGGAACAACACTGAGTGTCACAAAAATTGGTGACAATAATTTAGCAATAGTTAATGGCCAAATGTTCTCTATTGAATGGTAGTTAATAATAACAACTGACTCATGAGTAACCTGACATAAATCTTCCTTGAACTTATTCCTGGTTTCCTTGCCAACTACACGTAAATTAATTAAAATAGCAAGTATATTAGTACTTTAACAGCTGACTAAAAAGGTTATTTAAACATTTGATTTTTCAGAGATGGGCTATCAGGCCAAAATGTTTATCTTTCAAATGTCGAAGAAATCAAAGGAGGTCATTTGGGATTAATTCGACAGGAAGAAGTAGTGAGTAATAGGATGGGAGAATCATGAGGACAACTTACTCATGGTGCCAGCCCTGGGTTGGGGCTTAGAGACCTGAAAGGCAGAAGGTCTTGGGATTCTGGCAAATCCCAAATAGCCACAGTGGTGAAGCTTTACTAAAACTACACTGTGAAGCTCAGAGCATATCTGTGTCCTATCTAGCGGAATGCAGTATTTGAAAATATGGTACTGGTAGTCACTGTTGGGGGTGTTCATATGTCTCTAATTGTAAACAAAGTTGAAGGAGAATATTTACACATAAACTCATTAGTGATCATTAACATGATCACTGAGACTAAAGGGGAGCAGCCTGAGGAGGAATGGGCTACAAGTATGACTTGGGCAGCTATCTAGGGTGGACCAGGTATCCAATTATATAGGCAATGAGATCTAAAACAGTGGCCAGGCTTACGACACAGATAACCTGAGGGGATGTTGAAGGAGTGCTAACACCCTTCATTCAAGCACTCCACTGACTTCCAGTCAGAGAACTCTGCAATCTCCAAACTGGGATAAAGCCCTGAACGTTTCTGGTAAGGCAGGGCCCTAGTTAAAAAGAGTTCAGGTGAATTGCATTCGAATGGTGCACTATGCGAACCTGCCCAGGCTTGGGCTGTTCTGTTCTAGACTAGGGCTCTCTGCAAGATGGCTACTATCTCAGCCCCCCAGCAACTTTGGGGAATCTGGAGAGTCTGATTCGTGGGATGCAGGGGGAGGGTCATCTCTTGCTTTAGGTACTTCAAAGTGTTTGATTTAATCTGGAAGTCCAAACTGTGTTGGCCTGTTTAACGTCATTCGGTCGATGGAAATGGCAGATGGTGATAGGTTATTTTTGTCTGTTTTTTTTTTTTTTTCATTTTTGGATAATTGCATTAAAGTTCACAGGAGCAAATAAATTGATAGGAAATTAAGACTCTTTCCTTTCTCATGGTCATTTAAAGAGTATGTAGAAATGTGATTTCAAAAAGTTGGGACAGTTCTTGTACCAAGGAGACACATGGAGTTGACATTGTCCTCTTTTAGGACAGCTCCTCTCATTTCAGTAGACCCTTCTCTCACCTGTGCTCAAGGGCAACTCTTAAAGAAAAGCTGCACCAGTTGCAGAGGAAGAGACAACAGTCCCAAAACAAGAGATGGTCATCAAGGGATACTCCTACAGGCAGAGAAGCCCAAGTTCATGCAATTATCCCTTTGATTTTCAAGGGTCTGCTTTACTTTCTTAACACCTTCTTTATGATGGTCTAGATTCCACACTCTTCTCCTGAGGCATAGCAGTCCTGGAGAGCCACCTGCTCTATTCCCCTCAAGATTCCTGAACTATGACCACTTCCAAGTGCCCACCTGTGTTGTGCCAGGAGAAAGGCCTTTCTGTGCAGAAACCTTCATCATGACAGAAAAAAAGGCCCACCCACGATCACTTTCAGTCCCCAGACACATTCAGGACTATAAAACAAGAACAAATATTTTATGCTGATAAAATATTTGTTCTGAGTCCTACTATCATATATATATATATATACATATATATATATAGTATATATATATATATATATGGTAAATACATATTTTATAATTAAAAATATATTATATGTAAATAATATATATAAATAAAATATATATAAATATATGCTGATAAAATATTTGTCTGAGTTCTACTATCATATATATATGGTAAAATATATATTTTATAATTAAAAATATTATATATATAATATATATATAAATAAAAAATATATATATAAATTTTATCCTTGCCAATTTTCATATCTGCTCTACCTGGAACAAAGTGTGACAGAGAAGTGGCTTCTTTTATGTAGGGGTCATACTGTTTCTCTCTGACCAAGAACCACCTTTGATTCCAAGCTTTCTAAATTCTCAGATAGAAGAGCAAGATCAAACCTTACTGTGTGCCTTCTGTCTACCATATAGGAAGGATTTCTGTGCCCTGAGTAATATACCTTCCTGGCAGGATAGTAAATAAAGACCATGTCTTATGGTCAAATGTAAATTCATTTTCTCTCTATATCTCTCTTTTTTAAAATTTGCTTTTGGTAACTTTTGCTGATCAGTGTTTTGTTGTGGTGGGGGTGGAAATGGTAGTGGTATGGATGTGTGTGAAAATCTTTTAATCCTTTTCCCATTGGATCCAGAGTTTTGGGGCCTTGTAATAAATGTTTTATGAATCTTGTTTAAATTAGATCTCATATAACGGTACACCAAAGAATATTTCTTCATTGCTTCAAATCCACGTTCTACTGCTTACATTCATTGTGACTCCTAGGCAAGTTTCTTCCTTGATCTGTACTTTAATTTTCCCAGCTTCAAAGTGAGAAATATATACCTACATCACAATCTTCCTATTCAGTAAGATGGGATAGTGTGAGTAAAATTCTTAGCATAGTTAGGGCCTGGAACTGAATTAACAAGAAAATTTTGTTGTTGGTATCATTAATGTTTTTTCTCTAGCCAAAAAAACAGGTAAGAAAGGCTGATATAGTACAGATTCAATGCAATATGTGTCAAAACACCATCAGCATTTTTTCACAGAGCTAGATCAAACAATTCTAAAATTTGTATGGCTCCACAAAAGACCCCAAATAGTCAAAGCAATCTGGAAAAAGAAAGCAAAGCTGGAGGCACCACAATTCCAGACTTCAAGCTATGTTACAGAGCTGTAGTCATCAAGACAGTATGGCACTGACACAAAAACTGACACAGAGGTCTATGGAACAGAATAGAAAACCCAGAAATGGACACACAACTATATGGTCAACTAATCTTCAGCAAAGCAGGAAAAAATATCTAGTGGAAAAAAGGCAGTCTCTGCAACAAATGTTGTTGGGAAAACTGGACAGCAACATGCAGAAGAATGAAACTAGACCACTTCCTTACACTATGCACACACACATGCAAAAACTCAAAATAGATTAAAAACCTAAACCATAAAAATCCTGGAAGACAACAGAGGCAGCAATTTCTCTGATATCTGCATAGGAACATTTTTTCTAGATATATCTCCTGTGGCAAGGGAAATAAAAGCAAAAACAAACTATTGGGACTATATCAAAATAAAAAGCTTTGCACAGTGAAGGAAACAATCAATAAAACTAAAAGACAACCTACGGAATGGGAGAAGATATTTGCAATATCAACAACATATCTAATAAAGGGTTATTATCCAAAATATGTAAAGAACGTGTACAACTCAACATCCAAGAAACAAATTATCTAATTAAAAAATGGGCAGAAGACATGAACAGACATTTCTCCAAAGATGACATCCAGACGGCCAACAGACATGAGAAGATACTCAACATCACTCATCATCAGGGAAATGTAAATCAAAACTACAAATGAGATATCACCTCACACCTGTCAGAATAGCTAAAATAAAAACACGAGAAACAACAAGTGTTGGTGAGGATGTGGAGAAAAAGGAACCCTCTTGCACTGCTAGTGGGAATGCAAACTGATGCAGTCACTGTAGAAAACAGTATGAAGGCTCCTCACAAATTTAAAATACAACTACCTTATGATCCAATAATCGCACTACTGGATATTTACCCCCCAAAATACAAAAACACTAATTCAAAGGAATACATGCACGCCTATCTTTGTAGCAGCGTTATTTACAATACCCAAGATATGGAAGCAGTCCAAGTGTCCATTGATTGATGAATGGGCAAAGAAGGTGTGCAATAAAATATTATTCAGCCATAAAAAAGAATGAAATCTTGTCACTCTCAATGACATGGATGGAACTAGAAAGTATAATGTTAAGTGAAATAAGTCAGTCAGAGAAAGACAAATACCATATGATTTCATTCATATTTCAAACTTGAGAAACAAAACAAAACAAAAAAAATGAGCAAAGAAAAACAGAGAGAGAGAGAGAGAGAGAGAGAAAGAGAGAGAGAGAAACCAAGAAACAGACTCTTAACTAGAGAGAACAGACTGATGTTTGCGAGTGGGAAGGGGGTGAGGGGATGGGTTAAATAGATGATTAAGGAGTGCACTTGTGATGAACACTGGGTGAAGTGTGGAATTGTTGGATCAGTGTATTGTATACCTGAAATTAATATAACATTGCATGTTAACTATATTGGAATTTAAAATCACAAAATAAAATTATATATATACATATAAAATAAAATATATAAAAATAAAATAAAATAAATAAAATAAAATAAAATAAAATAAAATATAAAATAACATAACATAGAAAGCCTTATAAAAAAATAAAGAAGGTTCTTAAACTTGGTTACCCTTTCACATCCTGATTATTCTTCTTCCCTTCCAATCCAATTCAATTTACATCTGCTGCTTTTAGGACTTATGGGGGGGGGGGTGAGTATGCAATCTGAAAACAAGGGTGAAAGGCAATTGAAGTAAGGTCCCTGGATGTATCTAAATATTCATCACTCCCCCACATGGACATCAATTCCACAGAACTGGATCAACCGTAACCCTTGGTTCAAGACACATTGCAATTGTTGGTCCACATACGACTAACTGATATTTTATGTAAAAATATTTTCAAGTCTTATGTACCCACCAAGAACTAGAACTGACAATAAGTTATAGTCACCTAAGTATCAGCCTATCCCCCACTCTTCCTGAAGTTTATGTTTATTGTTTCATAGCTTTTCATTTCAGAGTTTTATTATTATGTTAATGGTTCTTGAACATAAAATAAATGAGTATTTTCTTATATGTAGCTTTCTGGGTCATGCTTTCTTTCACGAATACTATATTGCCAGGATTTATCATACCATATACCTATATTCATTTTTTGTGCTATATGATTTCCATCATTTCACTAAACCACATTTTACTACCCATTCCCTTATCAATAAAATTTAAGTTGTTTCCAGTTTTGGCTCTTACAATCAAAGCTGCTATGAGCATTCCTATATATGTATCCTGGTACATATATACAAATATTGCTCTTTATATACCCTGAGGAATAGAATTGTTGGTTATAATATGTGCGGGTATTACATTTTGCCTTATTGTCTTATTTTCCCAAGTAATTGTACTATTTCACATTCCATTAACAATCCAAACAGATCCAATTAATCCATATTGTCTTCAATATTTGGCACTATTGGATTTCTTAACTTTTGCCAATCAAATAATACAAAATAGTGTTTCATTGTGATCTTGATTTATATTACCCTAGTTACTATGTGTTTGAGCATCACTGTATATATATCAGCCATAAGTGTTTCTTTATCTGTGCAATAACTTATGATTTTTTACCAAATTTTTATTAGAAAAATCTTTTCTCTTTTTAGAAAACACTTTTAATGTTTATTTATTTTTGAGAGGAAGGGAAGGGACAGAGAGAGTGGAATACAGAATCTGAATCAAGCTTGGTGCTGTCAGCCAAAGCCTGACATGGGGCTCGAACCCACAAACTGTGAGATCATGACCTGAGCTGAAGTTGGATGCCAATCAACTGAGCCGCCCAGGCACCCCAGAAAATGTTTTTTTTTTTTCTTATTTATGTGTAGAAGTTGACATTGTTGGAGAAAAACATTTATTGAAAACTTGGAGAACTTGATAAAAATATAATTGGGGGCTTCATTGCGGGCCTATTTTGATTGACAACATAACTTAAAATATTTTAAATTATAATTTCAATTCATTTAATAATTATAGATAATCAAGATTTGTATTACTGCTAGAGGAAGATTTTTTTTTTTAACAACCAATTAATTTTTATTTTAAAATTCTGGCTAACCAAAACCTGTGAAACCTGAGTAAGCTTCTGGAATAAAAATCATTAATGGAAAATTCTTAATGTTCTAGACATCTTTTCCTTCCCTACTCAGCTTTTAAAATAACAAGCTTTTCCATTCTGGTAAAATATATATAACATAAAATTTTCCCTTTTGAAAAATGATGTTAAGTGTACGATTCAGTGGCATTAAGTACATTCGCAATATTATGCAAAATATTGCCACTATCCATTTCTAGATCTTTTACATCATCTCAAACAGAAACTCCTGTACCCATCACATAATAATTCCCCATTCCTCCCTCCCTCTAGCCTTTGGTAACCTCTACTCTGCTTCCTGTCTCTATGAATTGGACTCTTCTAGGTACCTCATATAAGTGGAACCATACAATATCCCTTTGTGTCTGACTTGTTTCACTTAGCATAATGTTTCCAGGGTTCATCCACGTAGCATGTATCAGGACTTCATTCCTTTTCATGGCTGAATAATATTCCATGGTATGGATATATCACATTTTGTTTATCCACTCATTTGTTGGTGAACACTTGTGTTGTTTCCACCATTTTGCTATTGTGAATAACATGCTATAAACATTGGTGTACAAATGTCTATTTCAGTCCTGGCTTTCATCTGGCTATATATCTAAAAGTATAATTGCCAGATCATATGGTAGTTCTGCTTAACTTTTTGAGGGACCACCAAACTGTTTCCCACAGTGGTTGCACTATTATACAGTTCTACCAGGAATGCAAAATGGATTTAATTCTCCACATCATCACCAACACTTGTTACTTTCTGTTTGTTTTATTTGGTTTGGTAATTGCCATCCTATTGAGTGTACATTGGTGTCTCACTGGGGTCTTTCTTTTTATTTATTTATTTATTTTTAATTTTTTTTATTATTTTCTATATATGAAGTTTATTGTCAAATTGGTTTCCATACAACACCCAGTGCTCATCCCAAAATGTGCCCTCCTCAATACCCATCACCCACCCTCCCCGCCCTCCCACCCCCCATCAACCCTCAGTTTGTTCTCAGTTTCTAAGAGTCTCTTATGCTTTGGCTCTCTTCCACTGTAACCTCTTTTTTTTTTTTTCCTTCCCCTCCCCCATGGGTTTCCATTAAGTTTCTCAGGATCCACATAAGAGTGAAAACATATGGTATCTGTCTTTCTCTGTATGGCTTATTTCACTTAGCATAACACTCTCCAGTTCCATCCATGTTGCTACAAAGGGCCATATTTCATTCTTTCTCATTGCCACGTAGTACTCCATTGTGTATATGAACCACAATTTCTTTATCCATTCATCAGTTGATGGACATTTAGGCTCTTTCCATAATTTGGTTATTGTTGAGAGTGCTGCTATAAACATTGGGGTACAAGTGCCCCTATGCATCAGTACTCCTGTATTCCTTGGGTAAATTCCTAGCAGTGCTATTGCTGGGTCATAGGGTAGGTCTATTTTTAATTTTTTGAGGAACCTCCACACTGTTTTCCAGAGTGGCTGCACCAGTTTGCATTCCCACCAACAGTGCAAGAGGGTTCCCGTTTCTCCACATCCTCTCCAGCATCTATAGTCTCCTGATTTGTTCATTTTGGCCACTCTGACTGGCATGAGGTGATATCTGAGTGTGGTTTTGATTTGTATTTCCCTGATGAGGAGCGACGTTGAGCATCTTTTCATGTGCCTGTTGGCCATCTGGATGTCTTCTTTAGAGAAGTGTCTATTCATGTTTTCTGCCCATTTCTTCCCTGGGTTATTTGTCTTTCGGGTGTGGAGTTTGGTGAGCCCTTTATAGATTTTGGATACTAGCCCTTTGTCCGATAGGTCAGTTGCAAATATCTTTTCCCATTCCATTGGTTGCCTTTTAGTTTTGTTGGTTGTTTCCTTTGCTGTGCAGAAGCTTTTTATCTTCATAAGGTCCCAGTAGTTCATTTTTGCTTTTAATTCCCTTGCCTTTGGGGATGTGTCAAGTAAGAGATTGCTACGGCTGAGGTCAGAGAGGTCTTTTCCTGCTTTCTCCTCTAGGATTTTGATGGTTTCCTGTCTCACACTCAAGTCCTTTATCCATTTTGAGTTTATTTTTGTGAATGGTGTGAGAAAGTGGTCTAGTTTCAACCTTCTGCATGTTGCTGTCCAGTTCTCCCAGCACCCTTTGTTAAAGAGACTCTCTTTTTTCCATTGGATGTTCTTTCCTGCTTTGTCAAAGATGAGTTGGCCATACGTTTGTGCGTCTCGTTCTGGGGTTTCTATTCTATTCCATTGGTCTATGTGTCTGTTTTTGTGCCAATACCATGCTGTCTTGATGATGACAGCTTTGTAGTAGAGGCTAAAGTCTGGGATTGTGATGCCTCCTGCTTTGGTCTTCTTCTTCAAAATTACTGTGGCTATTCGGGGCCTTTTTTGGTTCCATATGAATTTTAGGATTGCTTGTTCTAGTTTTGAGAAGAATGCTTGTGCAATTTTGATTGGGATTGCATTGAATGTGTAGATAGCTTTGGGTAGTATTGACATTTTGACAATATTTATTCTTCCGATCCATGAGCATGGAATGTTTTTCCATTTCTTTATGTCTTCTTCAATTTCCTTCATAAGCTTTCTATAGTTTTCAGCATACAGATCTTTTACATCTTTGGTTAGATTTATTCCTAGGTATGTTATGCTTCTTGGTGCAATTGTGAATGGGATCAGTTTCTTTATTTGTCTTTCTGTTGCTTCTTTATTAGTATATAAGAATGCAACTGATTTCTGTACATTGATTTTGTATCCTGCAACTTTGTTAAATTCATGTATCAGTTCTAGCAGACTTCTGGTGGAGTCTATCGGATTTTCCATGTATAGTATCATGTCATCTGCAAAAAGTGAAAGCTTGACTTCATCTTTGCCAATTTTGATGCCTTTGATTTCCTTTTGTTGTCTGATTGCTGATGCTAGAACTTCCAACACTATGTTAAACAACAGCGGGGAGAGTGGACATCCCTGTCGTGTTCCTGATCTCAGGGAAATAGCTCTCAGTTTTTCCCCGTTTTGGATGATGTTAGCTGTGGGCTTTTCATAAATGGCTTTTATGATCTTTAAGTATGTTCCTTCTATCCCGACTTTCTCCAGGGTTTTTATTAAGAAAGGGTGCTCAATTTTGTCAAATGCCTTTTTTGCATCGATTGACAGGATCATATGGTTCTTATCTTTTCTTTTATTAATGTGACGTATCACATTGATGATTTGCGAATGTTGAACCAGCCCTGCATCCCAGGAATGAATCCCACTTGATCATGGTGAATAATTCTTTTTATATGCTGTTGAATTCGATTTGCTAGTATCTTATTGAGAATTTTTGCATCCATATTCATCAGGGATATTGGCCTGTAGTTCTCTTTTTTTACTGGGTCTCTGTCTGGTTTAGGAATCAAAGTAATACTGGCTTCATAGAATGAGTCTGCAAGTTTTCCTTCCCTTTCTATTTTTTGGAATAGCTTGAGAAGGATCGGTATTATCTCTGCTTTAAACGTCTGGTAGAACTCCCCTGGGAAGGCATCTGGTCCTGGACTCTTATTTGTTGCGAGATTTTTGATGACTGATTCAATCTCTTCGCTGGTTATGGGTCTGTTCAAGCTTTCTATTTCCTCCTGATTGAGTTTTGGAAGCGTGTGGGTGTTTAGGAATTTGTCCATTTCTTCCAGGTTGCCCAGTTTGTTGGCATATAGTTTTTCCTAGTATTCCCTGATAATTGCTTGTATCTCTGAGGGATTGGGTGTAATCATTCCATTTTCATTCATGATTTTATCTATTTGGGTCTTCTCCCTTTTCTTTTTGAGAAGCCTGGCTAGAGGTTTGTCAATTTTGTTTATTTTTTCAAAAAACCAACTCTTGGTTTCGTTGATCTGCTCTACAGTTTTTTTAGATTCTATATTGTTTATTTCTGCTCTGATCTTTATGATTTCTCTTCTTCTGCTGGGTTTAGGCTGCCTTTGCTGTTCTGCTTCTATTTCCTTTAGGTGTGCTGTTAGATTTTGTATTTGGGATTTTTCTTGTTTCTTGAGATAGGCCTGGATTGCAATGTATTTTCCTCTCAGGACTGCCTTCGCTGCATCCCAAAGCGTTTGGATTGTTGTATTTTCATTTTCGTTTGTTTCCATATATTTTTTAATTTCTTCTCTAATTGCCTGGTCGACCCATTCATTCTTTAGTAGGGTGTTCTTTAACCTCCATGCTTTTGGAGGTTTTCCAGACTTTTTCCTGTGGTTGATTTCAAGCTTCATAGCATTGTGGTCTGAAAGTATGCATGGTATAATTTCAATTCTTGTATACTTATGAAGGGCTGTTTTGTGACCCAGTATGTGATCTATCTTGGAGAATGTTCCATGTGCACTCGAGAAGAAAGTATATTCTGTTGCTTTGGGATGCAGAGTTCTAAATATATCTGTCAAGTCCATCTGATCCAATGTATCACTCAGGGCCCTTGTTTCTTTATTGACCGTGTGTCTAGATGATCTATCCATTTCTGTAAGTGGAGTGTTAAAGTCCCTTGCAATTACCACATTCTTATCAGTAATGTTGCTTCAGTTTGTGAGTAATTGTTTTATATATTTGGGGGCTCCTGTATTCGGCACATAGACATTTATAATTGTTAGCTCTTCCTGATGGACAGACCCTGTGATTATTATATAATGACCTTCTTCATCTCTTGTTACAGCCTTTAATTTAAAGTCTGGTTTGTCTGATATAAGTATGGCTACTCCAGCTTTCTTTTGACTTCCAGTGACATGATAAATAGTTCTCCATCCCCTCACTCTCAATCTGAAGGTGTCCTCAAGGTCTAAAATGAGTCTCTTGTAGACAGCAAATAGATGGGTCTTGTTTTTTTGTCCATTCTGATACCCTATGTCTTTTGGTTGGAGCATTTAATCCATTTACATTCAGTGTTATTATAGAAAGATATGGGTTTAGAGTCATTGTGATGTCTGTACGTTTCATGCTTGTAGCGATGTCTCTGGTACTTTGTCTCACACGATCCCCCTTAGGATGTCTTGTAGGGCTGGTTTAGTGGTGACGAATTCCTTCAGTTTTTGTGTGTTTGGGAAGACCTTTATCTCTCCTTCTATTCTAAATGACAGACTTGCTGGATAAAGGATTCTCGGCTGCATATTTTTTTTTTCTGTTCATCACATGGAAGATCTCCTGCCATTCCTTTCTGGCCTGCCAAGTTACAGTAGAGAGATCAGTCAGGAGTCTTATAGGTCTCCCTTTATATGTGAGGGCACATTTATCCCTTGCTGCTTTCAGAATTTTCTCTTTATCCTTGTATTTTGCCAGTTTCACTATGATATGTCGTGCAGAAGATCGATTCAAGTTCTGTCTGAAGGGAGTTCTCTGTGCCTCTTGGATTTCAATGCCTTTTTCCTTCCCCAGGTCCGGGAAGTTCTCAGCTATTATTTCTTCAAGTACCCCTTCAGCACCTTTCCCTCTCTCTTCCTCCTCTGGAATACCAATATGCGTATATTATTTCTCTTTAGTGCATCACTTAGTTCTCTAATTTTCCCCTCATACTCCTGGATTATTTTATCTCTCTTTTTCTCAGCTTCTTCTTTTTCTGTAATTTTATCATCTAGTTCACCTATTCTCTCCTCTGCCTCTTCAATCCGAGCCATAGTTGTCTCCATTTTCTTTTGCAGTTCATTGATCGCATTTTTTAGCTCCTCCTGGCTGTTCCTTAGTCCCTTGATCTCTGTAGCAAGAGATTCTCTGCTGTCCTTTATACTGTTTTCAGGCCCAGCGATTAATTTTATGACTATTATTCTAAATTCACTTTCTGTTATATTGTTTAAATCATTTTTGATCAGTTCGTTAGCTGTTGTTATTTCCTGGACGTTTTTCTAAGGGGAATTCTTCCGTTTCGTCATTTTGGATAGTCCCTGGAGTGGTGCGGCACTGCGTGGCACTTCCCCTGTGCTGTCGTGAATAACTTGCGTTGGTGGGCGGGGCCGCAGTCAGACCTGATGTCTGCCCCCAGCCCACCGCTGGGGCCACAGTCAGACTGGTGTGTGCCTTCTCTTCCCCTCTCCTAGGGGCCGGTGGGATTCACTGTGGGGTGGTGTGGCCTGTCTGGGCTACTTGCACACTGCCAGGCTTGTTGTGCTGGGGATCTGGCGTATTAGATGGGGCGGATCGGCCAGGTGCACAGGGGTGGGAGGAGCAGGCTCAGCTCGCTTTTCCTTCAGAGATCCACTTCGGGAGGGGCCCAGCGGCACCAGGCGGGAGTCAGACCCGCTGGAGGGACAGATCTGCAGAAGCACAGCGTTGGGTGTTTGTGCGGTGCAAGCAAGTTCCCTGGCAGAAACTGGTTCCCTTTGGGATTTTGGCTGGGGGATGGGCGAGGGAGATGGCGCTGGCGAGCGCCTTTGTTCCCCGCCAAGCTGAGCTCTGTCGTCCGGGGCTCAACAACTCTCCCTCCCGTTGTCCTCCAGCCCTCCCGTTCTCCGAGCAGAGCTGTTAGCTTACACCCTTCCAGATGTCAAGTCCCACTTGCTGTCAGAACACACTCCGTCTGGCCCCTCCGCTTTTGCCAGCCAGACTCGGGGGGCTCTGCTTGGCCAGAGGGCCGCCCCTCTGCCCCGGCTCCCTCCCGCCAGTCCGTGGAGCACACACCGCCTCTCCGCCCTTCCTACCGGCTTCCGTGGGCCTCTCGTCTGTGCTTGGCTCCGGAGACTCCGTTCTGCTAGTCTTCTGGTGGTTTTCTGGGTTATTTAGGCAGGTGCAGGTGGAATCTAAGTGATCAGCAGGACGCGCGGTGAGCCCAGCGTCCTCCTACGCCGCCATCTTCCCAGGATTCCTCACTGGGGTCTTGAGTGGCATTTCTCTGATGATTAGTGATGATGAACATTTTTTCATGTGTTTATTGGCCATTTGTACATCGTCTTTGGAGACATACCTGTTTAAGTCCTTTGCTTATTTATTAATTGGGTGTTTGGTTTGTTTTAGGAGTTTTTATATATTCTGGATATTAATCTCTTATAGCATATGTTTCGCAAATATTTTCTCTCATTCCGTGGGTTGTTTTTTCACTTCCTCTGCAGTGTCCTTTGACGCATAAAAGTTTTTCATTTCAATGAAGTTCAAGGTATCTATTTTTTCTTTTGTTGCCTGTGTATTTAGCATTGTATCCAAATAATCATTGCCAAACCCAGTGTCATGAAGCTTTCCCCCTGTGCTTTCTTCTAAGAGATTTATAGTTGTATCTCTTCCATTTAGGTCTCTGCATTTTGAGTTAATTTCCATATAGGATGTGGGGCACTTCATTCTGTTGCATGTGGGTGTCCCCCTCTTCCAGCACCATTGTTGAGAACACCATCAGTTTCCCTACTGAACGGTCTTGACAGCTTTGTCAAAACCAATTGACTATATACGATATTTAGCTCTAGAAAATCTTGAGTTTTGGTAGGTCAGAGTTTTCTAAGAGTTTTATACGTCATTTAACTTTCTCAAACTTATCCTCTTAAAATTCTGCCAGCTCTTTCTGTCCAGGCAACCGTCACCTCCTCCTCCTCCCCGTCCATCATGCTGACGTTCACACAGCTTTATCTCTGAGTTTTCACAGTGTTTACCCAGATTTCCTGGTGCTCTTTTATCACCTTTGTGGAGGGATCCAACAACCCATGTACTTGGAGAGACTTTTGTGAGAGGTGTCTGACTTATTCCACTGCACTTTTTTCTCATCAGTTGCAGGAAGGTATTATTACTTTTATATTTTTTCAATTTTTTTTTTTTGAGAGAGAGAGAGAGAGAGAGAGCACACAAGTGGGGGCAGGGCAGAGAGAAGGAGAGACAGAATCCCAAGCAGGCTCTGTGCCATCGGCACAGGGCCCAATGAGGGGCTTGAACTCATGAACCATGAGATCACGATCTGAGCCAAGATCAAGAGTCAGATGCTTAACTGACTGGACCACCCAGGCACCTCCAGGGGAGGGTATTGTTATTATTGCCAGGTTCTATTATCCTTGTTATCTCTCTCACTACCATTCACTTTTTCCTGGTTAACTGTAGACTGGACCATTTTAGCATTTCTTTTTATCTGACTCTTGGATATTGGGCAGACTCCTCCCTTATATTTTAAATAAGTGAGTATGATTCCCCACGTTTAGTTGAACTGTGGCTCTTGTGTGTATGTCAATTCTGGAATGAGAATCTCACTGGGATTTTTCTTCAGGATAGATTATAATTGGAATGCAATCAAATGTGGGGGAGTAACAATAAAACAACAGCCCCAGATTTGGTGCCAGGCCAGAAATGCTGGTGCAGAACCTCAGATGCAGAAAAGGAAAAGAGTATTTTCTCCCTGAGCAATGGAGAGACATGTTTTTTTGTCACTTTTTTTACAGTAACATTTTAAGATACTTTATTCAGTAAAAGTCTTTGGAGAATCTTTTGAAAAGAAAAACAAAAAAGTAAAACTCCTCTGTAATTACTCTATCCAGAGGTAATATTGCTCTTAACAAATGGTTATGTGTGTGTTCTATCTTTTCTTGAATATATATGAAAATCTCATTATGCTCTACATATGTCTTTTAAAATTGTGATTTGAATGCTTTGATAATATTAAATCAACTTAAAAAACATCCTCCCCGCCCAAGTTTTTATTTAATATACAGTGTAATGTACAGTTAGCTAATATATAGCATGATATTTCAGGTGTACAATTTAGTGATTCATCACTTACATATAACACCCAGTGCTCATCACAACAAGTGCCCTCCTTAATGTCCATCACCTATGTAGCCCATCCTCCGTCCCAACTTCCCTCTGGTAATCCTAAGTTTATTTTCTGTAGTTAAAAGTCTATTTCCTGGTTTGCCTCTCTTTTTTCCAATGTTCATCCGTTTTGTTTATTAAATTCCAAATATGAGTGAAATCATATGGTATTCGTGTTTCTCTGACTGACTTATTTTGCTTAGCATAATACACTCTAGCTCCAACTGTGTTGTTGCCAGCAATTGCACTACTAAGTGTTGACCCAAAGGATACAAAACTACTGATTCAAAGGGGTTCATGCACCCTGATGTTGGTAGCAGCATTATCAGCAATAGCAAAATTTTAAACAGATCCCAATGTCCATTGGCTGTTGAATGGATAAAGATGTGGTATAGATATACAATGGAATATTACTCAGCTATCAAAATGAATGAAATCTTGCCATTTGCAAAAACATCCTTTTAAATTATCTTAAGAATTCCACCATATGAATCTACTCTAATTTATCTGATTCAGCAAAGTTATGGAAGAATGATGTAGACTGAACCTTTCACTCAGAAATAAAGACCAAAGGCAGAAATTCAAGGGGATTTGCAATTATCATGTATCTAAGTATATCAGGAATATTTTACCATAATTCTTATTTATTTGTCTTTATTTCTTCATTAATTTGTTGTAGAATCTTGATTTGCAGGGACTATTTTGTTCAATGCTGTATAACATATAGTAGCAAAATGTGAAATGAAACATTGAATCAAGATCTGGGCAAAATTTTGTTCTTTCCTGTTATTTGTCCCATAATGATGGTACATGGTAAAATCCTTAACAAATTAGGGAGTGGAAATCCTAGGATTGAACCCTGGGGCTATCTGACTTTTAAAGTCCATAAAACCAAGCTCTTTAGGTATGTAGATAGATGATAGATAGACAGATAGATAGATGATAAATAGATAATAGATAGATGATAGCTAGATGATAGCTAGCTAGCTAGATACAAATGATAGATGATAGCTAGCTAGCTAGATGATAAATAGATAGAGAGAGAGAGAGAGAGAGATGATATAGATTATAGATATAGAGTTAGAGATAAATATAGATATAGTTGACAGAGATAGAGATAGGACATGAGGGGTATGTTTGTGTGTGTGTGTGTGTGTGTGTGTGTGTGAAGTATTCTTGGTTCCATGTCTCAGGTCACAGATGTCCACACGGGAGGAATTTTGATTGTTATCAGTGCCATTCTTCATCTTACGACAACTCTTTATGTAGTTGTGATCTTGAGGTGGTCTGAGAGTTCAGGTTTACTATTGCAGTCTATAAAGTGACTTCTGCCTGACACGTTGGGGGTACTGGAGCTGCTATGACTTAGCTACCTGCATTAGCATGGTTTGCAACCTTTATGAGAGGGGTGTCCTCAGAGAGTCTCAAAATGTGACCAAAACTGGGGTTTCTGACATTGCAATCCCATTTGAGGAGGTAATTATCAAATTTTGGATGACAGAAATCAGACATTTCTCTAATGATTTATGTTTTAGATGTGATGTGAGGCCATGGGAGTAGTAAGTGATTTACTGAGTAAAGTCTCTTCTCTTTGCCCTCTGAAATAGTCTATATGAACCTTTTGGTGATGACACTGTTTGCAGACACTTGGCCTCAAGGTGCTGTCATGCTGGTGCCATCCCTGTGTAGTCACAGCCAGTGGGGGTGTTGGCCAAAAGTTCTTCCTGACCAGCAAGAGTGATGACAGTTCTGGAAACTGAAACTTTGTAACCAAATGGATGTGATGTTGGGTTGACCCAGCGCTCCTTTATCCACCATAGCATAGCCAGGGACTGGCTCAGAGGTTTCAGTGTCTCCTCTTCCTCTTCCATTTCCTCCTTCTTCTCCTCTTCATCCATTTCCAATTATAACCCACATTCTTGGAAAGCTTCCTGGTTATTTGGCTAGGACAAAGAAGCTCTAGCAGCATCACTTTAAATGTTTACTGCATATAACATTTAGTCAGCCCCACCAATTGCAAAAAGAGGTAAAAAAAGATATGAAAGGACTATTCATATAAATAATCATCATGATGATAATCACTAAATGCATTGATGTGTCTGGAGTAACTGATATGTACCAGATTGCACAGATAAGAGATACATGCAGGATAAGGAGAAGATAATGTGGCAGGTTGAGGGGTAGGGGCTTAAGGAAAAGACAGAATAAACATGCAGATACATTTTTTAAATTATTGCCTTTCAAAGACCTGTAATTTGTTTGGAAAGAGAGTGGGAGAAAAATATATGGGGTTAGCCTAAGTGTCTATTTCCTCTGGATTTCAGACTTCTAGGGCTGTGATTCCTTTTTCTCTCCCCAAAATCTACTCTAAATCATTTAAATGCAATGTTGTGAATCTAAAATGGTATCTTATATTTATTTTGGGTTTTCTGAAATTGAAACCTGGTATTTACTTATGGAACGAAAAGGGTTTATTTCCTGATGAAGAAGTTTAGAGGCCATACCTGCAGTCCAAGGGGGGTTAGGGTCAGATGAGATGGGGACATCCAGGTCCCATGAACAAATGTGTTCCCGCAGTCTACAGTAACATAAAACCAGTGTTGTAACTTCATTCCTAAACGAGATGGGGCCCCTTCACCAGCCATGGCCCAAAAAGAAAAGCTTCAGTGCCCAAGGAGACAGAAACAAAACAAAACAAAACCAAACCTAAACCATGGTTTCACCACCATGTTCACTGCAGCATTATTTACAATAACCAAGACATGGAAAAAAGAAAATGTTATATATATATATATATATATACATATATATATATATATATATATATATATATATATATATATGTATGTATCTAGCCCTAAAAAGAGGGAAATCCTGCTATTTGTGACAACATAGGTGGACCTTGAAGGCATTATGTTTGTGGAATAAGTCAGACAATGAAAGACAAATACCATATGATCTCAGTTATATGTAGAATCTAAAACAAAAACAAAAGGAAAAAAACCATCAGGAGTATAGGTATAGAAAACAGATTTGTGGTTGCTAAAGGTGAGGTGTGAGGAGTGGATAAGATGGGTAAAGGGGGTCTAAAGGTACAAGCTTTCTGTTTTAAACTAAATAAGTAATGGAAATGTAGTGCACAGCATGGTGAATGCAGTTAATAATACTGTACTACAAACCATATGAGACTCAATGATAGAAAGCAAACTGAAGGTTGATGAAAGGGAGGTGGCTGGGGGGATGGGCTACATGGATGATGGGCACTAAGGAGGCACTTGTGATGAGCACTGGGTGTTTTATGTAAGTGATGAATCACTAAATTCTACTCCTGAAACCAGTATTATGCTATATGTTAACTAACTAGAATTTAAATAAAAACCTGAAACAAACAAACAAATATAATACCGTTCTACATCTTTGAAAGTTGCTAAGAGAGTAGATCTCACAAGTTCTCATCACAAGAAAAAAATTGTGGCTATGTATGGTGACGAATGTCAACAAGACATATTGTGGTGATTCCTTTGCAATGCATACAAATATCAAATAATTATGCTGTACACCTGAAACTAATATGTTATATGCCAATTTACACCTCAATTTAAAAAAAGAAACTAGTAGTTGCTTTTAGAACATTTTCATGGTGGGCTGGTAACCATGTTCAAAAGGCTTTTCATAAATTAATGCATCTTCGTGAGGTCATCTCTCATTTATGGGACAGCAGGCCTCAGAACAGGGAGTGTGTGTTCCCGAGGAGACATTAGCTAGTATGTAATGTTCTTCCCTGATGGTATTTGCTGGCCTAGATGCTGAAGGAGGGTCCAGGATTGAGGAAAACTCCATTTGGAGCCAATGGAAAGATAAAAGCAGAGAGCACATTTCCTAGGAGTTCAGTTGCCATCTCTGGGTAGATCCCAGAACAGTGTACCCTGTAGCTTGTGTATTTGTCTGTGTTCCCCATTAACTTACAAACAAGGCACAGGCCTCATCTTGTTCTCTATTGTGGGGAACATCACTGGAAACCATATGGGTATGTATCAATAAATGTTGAATAAATGCTTGCGATTTTTGTTTACTTCACTCCATTTCTGTTAAGTGGTGACTAGGAGTACATTTATGAAAAATAAAAGGGCTCAAGTGTGTATCCTTGTGGACAGCAAGGAGGAAAAATGCTAAGGAAACTAGATCCCACTCTGAAATCTCTCCTTGGAGAGAAACATCTCTGGGAATGGGGTGGAGAAGACAGCTTCAAAGTGGCAGGAAATATTGGTCATATCTTTGGTTCTATGGAATGGAAGAAAGAGAAAGAGAGAACTTCAGGCATGAACAGGGTCAAGAGATGCTATCAGCCTGCACTCCAAGAAGCAGGTGTCATTCTCCCTTGTTTATAGGGGAAGACTGCCTGTGGTCACTTGGTTTGTCACAGATAGAACTGGGACAAGACCTCCTTTCACCTCACCTTCTGTATTAGGGCTCTCCAAAGACACAGAACTAATAAGATATATGATCTCTCTATCTATCTCATATCTATAGCTTTACTTTTCTATATATTTGTATCTGTGTCTATCATTGCTCTCTCTCATATCTAGATCTACCTTTATCTATTTGTCTATCTATAGAGAAAGAGAGAGAGAAATTTATTATAAGAATTAGCTCATGTGATTATGAAAGCTAGCAAGTCCAAGCTCTGCAGAGGCAATGTTTCATTGGGCAGGAGAATTCAGGGGGATTATCTCTTACTTGGGGGAGGGTCAGCCTTTTGTTCTCTTCAGACCTTCAACGGATTGGATGAGACCCCTACACACATTACAGAAGGTAATCTGCTTTACTCAGCCTACTGATTTAAATGTTAATCACATCCAAAACCACCCTCTCAGAAACATTCAGAATAATGTTTGACCTGGTGGCCAGTCAAGTTGACACAAACCAACCACCTTCTTTCTACCACAATGACAAATTGTATGAAGAAAGCAGAGGTGGAGATAGATATATTTGACATCTATTCCACTGTGATCAATATGGAAAAAATCTTTAAAAATAAGTAAAAATTATTATGTAATCATTATTAATGATTAAGAAGTTGTAAGCAGGGCACCTGGGTGGCTCATTTAATTGCTTGACTTTGGCTCAGGTCATGATCTGTGGTCCATGAGTTCGAGCCCAGTGTTGGGGTGTGTACTGACAGCTCAGAGCCTGGAGTCTGCTTCAGATTCTGCACCTCTGTCTCTCTGTCCCTTCTCCACTTGTGCTCTGTCTCCCTCTCAAAATAAATAAACATTTTTTAAAAAATTTAAAAAAAGAAGTTGTAAGCAAGTGGCAATTAACTTCAGTGACTGAATTATTAATAAAGTTATTTAAGTTGTGTCTTGAATTTACCAATAGATTCTATGTCAAATAAAATGTGTTTAAACAATTATTTTTTTCTCAATGTTCATTTATTTTTGAGAAATAGAGAGAGAGAGAACAAGCAGGGGAGGGGCAGAGAGAGAGAGAGAGAGAGAGAGAGACAGAATCTGAAGCAGGCTTCAGGCTTTGAGCTGTCAGCACAGAGCCCATTGAGGGGTTCAAACCCACGAACCGTGAGATCATGACCTGAGCAGAAGTCGGACGCTTAACCAACTAAGCCACCCAGGTGTCCCTTAAATAATTATTAAGTATAAAATATGTACATATAAAATTGGTTGTTTGGATGGCATTGCTTATTAGATTGGGTTTCCCAGTGATTTCAAAGGGGCAGGAAGCCAGAAGATTTCTTTTTTTTTTTTTTCAGAAGATTTTTAACAATCCTCTAAATTATCTTCAGTAGTTGAAGAAATAGAAAAAGTTAGGAGATATTATGTAGGAGCAGCAGGTTGTATGTCATGCTGGGGAGTCATGAGCAAAAGTTTACTTTCTGTTGTAATTCTAGGCCTTGAGCTGCCAGAAGATGTGAATTACAACAGGTGATACTGTGATCCTAGTGGATTCCATCTGATCCAAGATGGTACAGATTTCTAAAAGCGACAGGAATCAGTTTGATGTCCTCTATTGGAACAAATAAAGCAATGAAACTAGGAGTCTGGAGGTCAATATTTTCCTGAATGTTTCTAAGTATCATGAGGGGAAGACCAATGAGATGGTCTGCAACCTCACCTCAGTCCATGTTAGAAAAAAGAAAAGAATACTTAGATTAGCAAGCTATAGCATCAAAAGGAAATTTATTAAAAGAAGCATTTGGGACAAAGAATGCTGGTGTCATCAGGTAGCAAGGCTCTTTTCAACCCAGCATGTACAACAGAATACCAGCCAGCGAAAGTGGAACACGGTAGGCAGTATTATGATTCAGGAAACACGAAAGATAAAAGAGAGAATCATCTTTCCCAATCAAAAAGAGCCTTTGACCACCATTTAGAGAATCCCTGAAATTCCTCTGCTATAGCAAGTCACTTAAACTAAGAGCTTAGGGTTTCTGTGTCATGAACACGTAACCCAGTGAAGAAATCTTAGAGCAGGATATTTCCTATTTGCAGAGTCCCTGTCAAGCAAGTTATGGGTGGATTTGCATTTTAGTTGGGAAGTTATTGGACCAGGCCAGTTTTAGGCAATCCCACTTCCTCCTGGGTGGGGCAGCAAGCCCTATAAAGAGATCCCCTGCCATGGGACTACTACCATCCTTCTGGTACTCGAGTCCTGATCTATTTCGGAGAGCTTGGTGAGTCTGATTTCTTGAGTTCTGTTTTTTGGTGCTCTCAAATGTTGAATTTAATCTGTGGCCAGCAAGTTCAGTTGCTCCAAAGTTAGGATCATTGGTTCAACGCTCCGTAGGTGATGGAAACTTGGTATCTGGGCACAATGATATACTGTTTTCATTTGTTTTTTCGGTAGATAGTTTGACATCCCCTATGGAAAAAGAAATTAATAGTAAAGCTTTGATAAGAGGAAAAAAGAACAAAGTACTTTTCTCTTTTCTATATATTTTTGGTGTCCCTCCTACTGTGATTTCAAAGGTTTATGTCTTAGAAGGTATGAAGCCATTGTATTCTTATTGAGTGGCCCTTTGTTCTGTACCTATGCCAGTTTATTGGGACCTCACAAGAGATAATGATGGTGGAGATTGTTTGTGAGGCTGCCCAGGATTTCAGAACGTGTGACTGCCTTTCTCAAAGATGTTTCTGTCATGCAAATAACATTACTTAGTTCTTTCAAACAGAGATATTTTCTTTGGAAAAATGATATGAGAAAATAGAGCACTTTCTGTGGGCTGATGAAGCAATTCGCTAAAGAGGAAGAGAGAAGCCAGAAAGTCATAAAAAGGGAGTTACAAGGTTAAAGGATATTCTTAGAGATTGGAGAGAGAATATGTCAAAGTTTTACATAAGCTTTGCTTTCTCGCTCTGGGAAAGTCCCTTCTTTTGAACACTGTCACATGTTTTCTTTCAGATTCTAAAATCCCAGAAAGATGTCTTATCAACAGCAGCAGTGCAAGCAACCATGCCAGCCACCTCCCATGTGCCCACCTAAGTGCCCTGAGCCTTGCCCACCTCCAAAGTGTCCAGAGCCTTGCCCACCTCCAAAGTGCCCAGAGCCTTGCCTACCACCAAGGTGCCCTGAGCCATGCCCACCTCCAAAGTGCCAGCAGAAGTGCCCATTCAAGAACAAGTAGCAGCTTCAGGACTCACCAGGACCAGGAAGGATAAAGACACTGGCTCACCTAATTCCACAGCTCCACTTACCTTCTTTTCAAAGCCTAACCTGGGTACAGAGGAAGCTTCTCTCTGTAGCCTGTACCATATCTGTGACAACTACTGCATCACAGAGGGAAAGGTTTCCTCCCAAGGCTGTGATACCATTACTCTCCCAGAGGCAGCTGCAAAAGGGTGGTCCTCAGCTGTGCCAGACCCCAGGGCCTCAGAAGGAAGGGCAGCAGCTCTCTGTGGGGTGTCAGCAAAGGATTCTCTGGATGTCTCCTGCGACTGTCTGTGCCCAGACCAGGACTTTCTACTTCCTGGGCCACTGTCACTTTTCTTTAATTTCTGAATAAAGTGCATTTTTGTTGTGATGGGATAAATATTTTCTTTCTTTTTACACCTGGTTTTTAGCGATATCATACCATCATTGTGGTTTATTTCTGTCCTTTCATCCCAAGGCCTAAGGTCTCATAATCAGTGTTATCTGAATTTTGGATCACATCAAAGATTACTTCTATGTAATTTAAAGTCTGTTATTTTCCTTAATTACTATTGATTGATTTGGAGAACAAATTATTTAACGTCTCAGGATTTTAATTCCTTTACTACAAAGTGGAGAAAATAATATTTACATTACAAACTTGCCAGGCATAAAATTGAATGAATGTGTCTAATTTAATTGGCACAAAGCCTGGCACATAATAAGCACTCAATGAAGCAGCAGACTGTCATTGTCTCATCACCATCACCATCACCACCACCATTTCCATCGCCACCACCACCAGGTTTGCTCCAACCTGAAAGTGGCTCAGACATAACTAGTGTAGGAAACATGAAGATTCTTGAATTTTATTACCCTTTTATATTCCATTCTTCTCTTTCCTTTCTAATTCACTTTATTTTTTTATGTGATATTTCAGAGAAACTTTTGTATTAGTGGAGTATTCTGCACAAAATTATAGTTGTTCTTAAAACATGGGGAAACAACAGAAAGGGAAATAATAAGGCTCCTTACAAGGCAAAGTGTTCTCTCCTCTCCATGCATACCACATGTTTTTCTTACTCTGGCAACCCACCAAAATTCAGGGTCCTGTCATGTTTGTTCACCTCTGAAATTGCTTTTTGGAGTGTTGTAACCCTACATTTGAGAAATATTTGGGTTTACATGTCTATTTAGATTTGCAAAGTTATTGCTGCTCTGTACCTTATTTTGTAATTGCTTAGCCAACTGGTCAAGTAAGCTGAAAAAAGAGAGTTATGTTCTTTAAGTGTATCATTTCTTGTGGTGCTAAGGGTTCACAAACAGAATACTTAACTGAGATATCACACACACACACACACACACACACAGAGAACATTATTTTTTTTAATTTTTTTAACGTTTATTTATTTTTGAGACAGAGACAGAGCATGAACGGGGGTGGGGCAGAGAGAGAGGGAGACACAGGACGGGAAGCAGGCTCCAGGCTCTGAGCCATCAGCCCAGAGCCCGACGCGGGGCTCGAACTCACGGACCGCAAGATCGTGACCTGAGCTGAAGTCGGATGCTTAACCGACTGAGCCACCCAGGCGCCCCAAGAACATTATTTTTTAAAGCAACAAAGTCTTCATATTAAATCAACTACACTGCACATTTTAAGAGGCTCTTCCTTTTCTATATCCTCCAGTAACAAAACTAGAAGTGAAGGACCCCAAGATGATAGAACTACAGGTGTAAGGGTATTCCAGATTACTGCTCATCCCTCTTCATGCTGTGGTGAGAGTGCACAGAAGACTTCCACTCAAGTTACACACTGCACATGCTGAGATGCACACTTGGGAGAAAAGTGAGACAGAAAAAGAAAAATAACCACTGAAGGGAGGAGTTAAGATGGCAGGGAAGTAGGGGAACCCTGGGCTTTCCTCATCCTTCAAACACAGTTGTATTGAGGTCAGATCACTTGGAACACCCAGAAAATTGATCTGTGGGTTGCAGAAGGATCTCCATGGTTGGAGGAGTAGGTGTGAGGTGTGTGGAAGTGAATTAGTGGAGAGAAAAATCCTGAGGAAGGGAGGGAATCTTTTCTGTGGAGAGACGAAAGAGAGAGAAATAGAGAAGGGGTTAGAAAGTGCAACATCAGGTTTGCACAAGAGGAAAACCTCTCTGGACCACGGACTGGGGAACTGGAAGTACTGAGTGTCACAGGTTTGTTTTTGTTTTTGTTTTTGTTTTTTGCAAACAGCATTTAGAGCTCAAACTCTGAGGTTTTGGAAGTGCATGACTTTCTCCAGAGCGGATCTGTGGCACCTGCTTCTGGGGAGAAGGAGGGAGCTGGGCCCGTAGTGCACAGTGTGGTGTAGGGATCACTGGGCACACTGAGAGAAAATATTCCCCTTCCTGGAGTACTTTTGGAAGAGAGCATATTGCCTCCCCAAGGATAAAAGGCTGCTGGAGCCAGGAAAAAGCCTTTCATCAACAGGAGACAGAAGCAAATCCAGAGGGAATGTAACAATATTCCTGCTTTTAGAGTGCTACACCATAGATTCCACGCACTATATAGATGTGGAACTGTTTTCTTGTGACAATGGACTTAAGACACAGCATGGAGAGGTATCCGGTGCTGGGTCCTTTAAGAATTTTGAATCCTAGCCAAGCGCCAACAGAAAAACACAGGAGAGCTGTGGTACAGGGCATGCTGATTGCCCTCACTATTCTGAGAAGACTGCCTGAGCAGCAAGGGGTGTGATATCTCCTGTCCGAGAACAAGAGGCTGGGGTGGTGCCATTTTCCCCATGAACATCAACACTGTGAGACTTCAGAGACCAGCATAGTGGCCACCAGGGAAGACTGGACCGCTTACCCTAAAACCCTCCCCTCTGTGCCTGGCTACTACTTATTTACTGGGGCAAGACTGACGGAGCCAAAGAGTGGGCCTCTCCTCCAGAAGACCAGCACAGGTAGCCAAGTGTGCAGAAAACTGAGTGCTTCAAAATGACACCTGTATTTTCATTTCCTTTTCTCTCTCTCTACCTCCTTTTTTTTTTTTTAAATCAGGCTTCATTGTTTCTTTTCTTTTTCTTTCTTTCCTTTTTTTCCCTTTCTTTTTCTTTGGAATCAGCCTTATAGTTTTTTGATTCACTATTTGACCTCTTTTGTTCCCTTTCCTTTTCTCTTTTTTTTGGGGGGGGGGAGGGGATCAGGCTTTTTACCCCACTTTTTTCAGGGTTACTTCAACAAACAAATCACAGCACTCTTAGTTAAAGGTCCAAACACTCCACCACTTCAAGCAAGGAGGATCTCTGCAAAGGACTGACCAATGGAAAAGAGCAGCCAAAACGCAAGGGTAGAGTGCACACAGCAGACAACAGAAACACTTCCTGAAGTCCCAGGCCATGGACTGTATATGACCCATTTGCAATTGCACCCAAAACAAAAAATGCTTAGGAATAAGCCTAAGTAAGGACGTAAAATATCTGTACTCTGAAAACTATAGAACACTTAGGAAATAAATTGAAGAGGACACAAAGAAATGGAAAAACATTCCATGCTCGTGGATGGAAGAACAAACGTTGTTAAAATGTCTATACTACCCCCGAGCAATCTACACATTTAATGCAATCCCTATCAAAATACCACCAGCCTTCTTCACAGAGCTAGGTAAAAAAAATCCTAAAATTACATGGAGCCACCAAAGACCCTGAATAGCCAAAGCAATCCTGAAAAAGAAAAACAGAACTGAAGGTATCACAAACCCAGGTTTCAAGCTATATTACAAAGCTGTAGTGATCAAGACAGTATGGTACTAGCACAAAACAAACACATAGAGCAATGGAACAGAACAGAAAACCCAGAAATGGACCCACAGCTATATATTTACCTCATCTTTGACAAAGCAGGAAAGAATATCTAATGGGTAAAAGACCATCTCTTCAACAAATAGTGTTGGGAAAACTGGACAGCAACATGCAGAAGAATGAAACTGGACCACTTTCTTACACCATACACCAAAATAAATTCAAAATGGATGAAAGACCTAAATGTGAGACAGGAAACCATCAAAGTCCTCCAGGAGAACACAGGTAGCAGCCTCTTTGACTTAGGCTACAGAAACGTCTTTCTAGACACATCACCAACAGCAAGGGAAATGAAAGCAAACATGATTTATTGGGACTTCAACAAGATAAAATGCTCCTGCACAGCAAAGGAAACAATCAATAAAACTAAACGGCAACAGACATGATGGGAGAAGATATTTGCAATGACATATCAGGTAAAGGGTTAGTATCCAAAATCTATAAAGAACTCATCAGACTCAACACCCTAAAAAACAAATAATCCAGTTAATTAATGGGGAGAAGACATAAATAGACACTTTTCCAAAAGACATCCACATGGCTAACAGACACATGAAAAGATGCTCAACATCACTCTTCATCAGAGAAATACATCAAAACCATGATGAGATACCAACTCACACCTGTCAGAATGGCTAAAATTAAAAACTCATGAAACAACAGGTGTTAGCAAGGATGCAGAGAGAGGAGAACCCTCTTGCACTGCTGGTGGGAATGCAAACTGATGCAGCCACTCTGGAGAACAGTATGGAGCTTCCTCAAAAAACTAAAAATAGAACTACCCTACAATCCACCAATTACACTATTAGGTATTTACCCAAATGATACAAAAATACAGATTCAAAGGGATACATGCACCTCAATATTTATAGCAGCATTATCAACAATAACCGAACTATGGAGAGAGCCCAAACGTCCATTGACTGATGGAGGTTTGATGGATGGAGGTGGGTATGAGATGGACTAGATGGGTGATGGGTGTTATGGAGGGACCTTGTGATTTGCACTGGGTGTTGTATGTAAGTGATGAATCGCTGAATTCTACTTCTGAAACCAATATTGCACTGTATATTAACTAACTAAAATATAAATAAATAATTAAATAAAAAATGAAAAGTAATCACCAACACTTGGGAGTTGTTTCTACTACAGCTAGTGTTATTTGACCTAATGCTGAAACTAATTTCTTGAAGTGATCAAAACAATAAAGTTAGTTAACACATCCATCACTTCACATAATTACAATTATGTCTGTGTGTGTGTGTGTGTGTGTGTGTGTGAGTGTGTGTGCGTGCGTGGTGAAAACTTTTAAGATTTACTCTTTCTCGGTGACTTTCAAATATACAACAGTTTGTTAACTATAGTCATCATTCTGGATCACCAAAATTATTAATCTTATAACTGTAATTTTGTCTTTGGTTTTCTGCAAGCTGATGATTGCTCGCATGGATTTGTTTTTCTTTATTTGTATTTTTTTCAGAGTTTATAGTCCTTCTTTTAAAAAAAAATTTTTTTAATGTTTCTTTATTTTTGAGAGGAGTGAGACAGAGCGTGAGTGGGGGAGGGCCAGAGAGAGGGAGACACAGAATCTGAAGCAGGCTCCAGGCTTTGAGCTGTCAGCACAGAGCCCGATGTGGGACTCGAACCACGAACCGTGAGAACATGACCTGAGCCAAAGTCGGACTCCTAACCAACTGAGCCACCCAGGCACCCCTAGAGTGCTTTTTTTTTTTTTTTAATTTTTTTTCAACGTTTTTTATTTATTTTTGGGACAGAGAGAGACAGAGCATGAACGGGGGAGGGGCAGAGAGAGAGGGAGACACAGAATCAGAAACAGGCTCCAGGCTCTGAGCCATCAGCCCAGAGCCTGACGCGGGGCTCGAACTCACGGAACGCGAGATCATGACCTGGCTGAAGTCGGACGCTTAACCGACTGCGCCACCCAGGCGCCCCATAGAGTGCTTCTTAAATATCCAGTTTGATTTCTTTTTCACGTTAGGAAATTATCAGCTATTGTCTCTTCATGTATCATTTTTACACCATTCTTTCTCTGTCCTCTCTTTCTGGAACTCTAATTACTTGTTAAATATTTCACTTTGCCCCATAAATTTGTTACACTCCTGTCTTCATTTTCCATCTTTTCTTTCTTCAGAACTTCAGTATACCAGCTTTTATTAAACTTTCTACTTTCTTAATCCTTCCTCTAGCTGTTCTAATTTGCTATTAAATATATCGACTGAGTCTTTATTTAAGGTCTTATTTTTATAATTTTTGTTCATTATTTTAATAAATACATTCCAATTTTCTGATTAAATTCTCAATCTTGTCATTTATTTTTATTTTTATTTTATTTTTAAAGCATATTCTTTTAGTGCTTGATGATTGATTCCATTTACATTCCAAGACCAGTGAATATTAGTCATTTTATAATGATTGCCAGCATCATTTTTGCCAATTTGAGAGACAAAGAGATAACTTTCTTTCTTCTTTTTTTAAAATATAATTTACTGTCAAATTGGTTTGCATACAACACCCAGTGCTCATCCCAACAAGTGCCCTCCTCCCTGCCCATCACCCACGTTCCCCTCTCCCCCACCCCCCATCTACCCTTAGTTTGTTCTCAGTCCTTAAGAGTCTCTTATGGTTTGCCTCCCTCCCTCTCTGTAACTTTTTTTTCCTCCTTCTCCTCCCCCATGGTCTTCTGTTAAGTTTCTCAAGATCCACATATGAGTGAGAACATGTGGTATCTGTCTCTCTCTGCCTGGCTTATTTCACTTAGCATTTAAAATTCCATGTCCAATAATTGGTGGATAATTGGTAATGTGATCTTATTTTCTTGTTTTTTTCCCCCTTTTGGTTTAGTTTCTTGGTATTTATTATCATTTTTTATTGAAAGCTAGATATTTGTATGGAAAATTATAGGGGCTGTGCATGATCTTTCTTCTTTTAGATAATATTCATTTTATTTTCTATAAGAGTTTGATTAGGAAATAATCACCTTAATAATAATCTAATCGTGGAATAATATGATTAGAGTATATGTTTCAGTAAGTATAAGCTATGGTCTACTTTTGACTCTTCCTCATCCTAAGGACTCATAAGATCAGTTTAAGAGTCTGAGGTTTTTAACAAAATCTCCTTAGTCTTGGCAGGCTCTATAATCCAAATTTTATCTCCTCAGCATCTTTGAATGGGTAAGGCATCCATTAGCTTCTAGGTCTACTAAAAGCCGCTTTCTGTTCATCTTGTAGTACTTATATATTGGAACATACCTCAAGAGGAAGGGTGATATAGAGTATTGAATTCACCTCCTTGCAATTCGTTTTATAGAATCTTAGACCTTCAAGTATCTTGACTTTCCTGGACCTACTCAATGAACAGAACATTTCCTATAAATAATATCAATGTGATATGCCATTTTTAGAAGATCAAATAGATTACATTTTGTTTGAAAATAATTAGATCAGTTCCTCTTGAATACCTTGCACCTCCATGAATGAGGCAGTGTGGAGGGATTGTGCCTCAAAAATAACATTATGTGAGTACTCAATCCCCATCTGCTCTAGAAAATCAGGTGAATGATTTCTTGGGATCATTCTTATTTGAGGCAGGTTGATGTTATTTAGAATCATTCTGGAGGCAGAAAAAGACTATTGTTAATAATGATTTGGAACTTATTCTTATCTAATATATGGAAGCTGCCAAATGGGGAGTGTTACATATTACACGGCTTATTTTATAGTGTATTTTATTAAAATCCACATGAGAAAAAAGAATAAAGAGTTAAAAGGGGGAATTATGGATACAATTCGAATGAGGAGAAAGGATTCTTTTATTCTCTATGACATTTAAGACACAGTATCCCATTGAATCTCAAAGGCTTGTATATTAAATCACAAATCCTCAAAGGATCTGGGTCTCAGCAATTATCTCTCTTGGAGTATCACTTGGGTCCTTTCCCAAGAAACTTAGTTAGATCCCCAATGGTGCTTCAAAGGACACAATGTTGAAAAAATGTTTTTAAAGCATTGATCAGAATATCATGAAGTGAGTCTGCTTTTCTGAGGATCCTTTTTGACCATCCAACATTTGTTGCTCCTACAGTAGATTGGAGTTTTCTGTGGTAGGTGTCATGAGGAAGGGAGTTTTGCCAATGAAGGACAAATTGATGATAAGATGCTAAAAAGGAAGGGAGGGGAGCTATCCAATTTCCTAATGATAGTATTTTGAGATCAAATAATATTCTTGGGATTGAAGCAATAAAGGCGCACCTTATCAGATGGACTTTGACTTGCTCCAAGTGCAGAAAAGTTCTCCCTGTTAATGTTTTCAATGAAAGGTTTTCCAGATTTTCCAAGACACAGGAAGGATCTTTCATTAGCAGGACTGTGCAAGTTGCCTTCCTAAAACCTTCTGTGTCCCTAACCAGGCCTATATAGCTTCACAGCCAAATTCTACCAAACACTTGAAGAAGAATTAACACATATCCTTCACAAAATCTTGAAATAAAAAGATAGAAAAAAAGGTTTTAATACCACTGAACTGTACACTTAAAAATAGCTAAGATAATTAATTTCACATTGTGTGTATTTTAATAATTTTAAAAAGTAGAAGAGAAAGAGATATTTATCAACTCATTTCTATGAAGCCACCATTATGCCACTACCAAAACCAGGGAATAAAAGTACACATGAATATCTCTTAAGGATATAGATAAAAAATTCTTAAATTTCATATAAAAAAATTCTTAATAAATGCTGGCAAATCAAATCCATTAACTTAAAAGAAAGACTATATACCATGAGAGGGATTTACCTTAAGAATGAAAGATTAGCTTACCGTAAAAATTAATCAGTATAATATACCATATTCATAGGATAAGGACAAGCAACACATATTCATCTCAATAAACTTAGAAAAAACATTCAACAAAATGCAACAACTTTTCATGATAAGGAAAAAAAAACACTCAACAGCCTTGGAATATCCTCAACCTGATAAAGACCATCCATGAAAAACTCATAGGTAACATCATGCTTAAGGTGAAAGACTGAATTCATTCCCACAAAGATCAGCCATAAGACAAATTTGTGCATTCTTGACATTCTATTGAACTACTGAACATTGTACTGGAGGTATTGCTAGAGCAATTAGACAAGGGGGGAATTAGGCAACTGGCAAAAAGGCATCCAGGTTGGAAAGGTAACTCTATTTCTTTTTTTTAAATTTTTTGGTTAATGCTTATTTATTTTTGAGAGACAGAGATAGAGTGCGAGTGTGGGAGGGGCAGAGAGAGAGGGAGACACAGAATCTGAAGCAGGATCCAGGCTCTGAGCTGTCAGCACAGAGCCCAACGCAGGGCTTGAACTCATGGATCATGAGATCATGACCTGAGCCGAAGTTGGACACAACCAACTAGGCCACTTAGGTGCCCCAAGGTAACTCTATTTCTATTCCCAGATAGTATGATTTTGTATATAGAAAATTCTAAGGAATTCACACACACACACACACACACACCTATCAGAACTAATGAACAAGTTTACCAAGATTGCAGGATATAAGATCAATACACAAAAATTAATTATATTCTATACACAGTGAACAACCTGAATGTGAAAATAGAACAATTACTTTCACAACAGCATCAAAAAGAATAAAACACTCAGGAATAAAATCAACAAAAGAAGTGCTACACTTGTACACTGAAAACTACAAATGTCACTGAAGTAAATTAAAAGAAGACATAAATAAATGAAAAAATATTCTGTGCTCATGGATTAGAAGATTAATATTAACATGGCAGTGCTCCCCAAACTGATCAACAGACTCACAATCCCTGTCAAAATCCTAGCTGCCTTTTTTGCAGAAGTTGATATGTGAATCCTAAAATTCAAAAGGAAATGTGAGGGACCCAACTAGCCAAACAGTCTGGAAAAAGTAACATTGAGTTGGAGGATTCACACTTCCCCAAATTTTAAAACTTGCTACAAAGTTACACCACTCAAAGACAGTCTGATATTACATAAGGAGAAATTCCTGAAACAAATCTTTACGTTTATGGTCAATTGATTTTTGACAAAAGTGGCAAGACAACTAGATATCCATACGTAAATAATAAATTTGGACCACTCCCTCATACTATACAGAAAAATTAACTCAAAATGGATCATAGACCGAAATGTAAGTGCAACAACTATGAAACTCTCAAAAATGTTAGTATGAACTCTATTACTTCAAATTAGACAATAGTTTCTTAGCTATGACTTCGAAGCCTCAATTGACAAAAGGAAAAAAAAATAGACAAATGAGACCTCAGAAAAATTGAAAACTTTTGTACTTTAAAGGACACCCATGGAAAGAGTGAAAAGATAACCCACAGAATAGGAAAGTATTTGTAAATTATATATCTGATTGAGAATTTTTATCAGAGTATATAAAGAACACAATTCAACAATAAAATGAAAAATAACCTAATTAAAAATGGGCAAAGACTAGTACTCTAGATAGCACTCTGAAGAAACTATACAATTGGACAATAAGCACATGAAAAGATGTTTACCGTCAGTACTTGTTATGGAAATGTAAACTAATTAAAACCATAACAAATACCACTTCATTACAACTGAGAGGGCTATAAAAAAAGACAGGCAATAAAAAGTCTCACTGAGGTTACAGAGATGTTGGAACCCTCATACATTGCTGGTGAGAATGTAAAATGGTGCAGTTACTTTGGAAAACATTTTGGCAGTTCCTCAAAAGTGAAATATAGAGTTAACATATGGCACAGCAATTCCATTCCCAGCTATGTACCTAAGTGAATTAAAAACGTGTGTGCACATAAAATTTGTATGTGAATGTTCATAACAGCATTATTCATAATAGCTAAAGATGGAAACAACCAAAATACACATCAGCTGATGAATGTGGGATGTCCACGTGCTATAATATTATTTGGCAATATAATATTATTTGAAATACTAATATATGCTACAACATGGATCAACCTTTAAAATACTATGCTAAGTTAAAGAATCACACACAAAAGGCCACATATGGTATGACACCATTTACATGCAGTGTCCAGAATAGGCAAAGGTATAAAGGTAGACTCGTGTTTGCCAAGGGCTGGCAAAACTCATCCATATGGAGTTTCTTTTTGGAGTAATTAAAGTATTTCAAAATTAGGTAGTGATGATGATTGTGCAAGTCTGTGACTCTACTAAAAACTACAAAACTTTCTCAACTTATGATGGGGTTACATTTCAATAAACCTTTTGTAAACTGAAAAGATAACTTGAAAATGTATGTAATACACCTAATCTACTGAACACATAGCTTAGATAGCCTCACTTAAACAGACAAACTCATCTATCTAACACAAAACCTATTTTATTATAAATTCTTGCATATATTGTAATTTATTGAACACTGTACTGAAGTGTAGAACAGAATGGTCATACAGAATGTTGGTACAGAATGTTGGCAGTGTATGGGTGTTGACCATCATGATTATATGGCTTACTGGGAGCTGTGGCTGCTGTGTCCAGCATCATGAGAGAGCGTGCACTGCATCTCACTAGCCCAGTGAAAGATCTAACTTCAAAATTTGAAGTGTGGTTTCTACTGAATACATATGGCTTTTGCACGACTGTAAAATTTAAAAAAAAATGTGTCAAATCATTGTAAGTTGGGGACTGTCCATATTGAAATATACATTTTGAAAGTATGAAATTCAAGAGAGGAGTTAAGATGGCAGAGTAGTAGGAGGACCCTATGCTTGCTTCATCCCTTGAAAACAGCTAGATAAATATAAAATCATTCTGAACACCCAAGAGATTGATCTGAGGACTGAAAGGACAAACTGCACATCTAGAGGGAGAAAAACAGCCAGCCACATCATGGAGATGGGTGCTGTGGAGAGTTGATTCGGGGAAGAAAAGAACTGTGGGTGCTGTGGAAGGGAGGGAGCTCTGATCACAGAAAGAGAGTGAGAGTGAGAGAGCAAGAGAGAGAGAAAGCATGTACAGGGGATTACACAAGAAAAACTTTCCCCCAAAACCATTGATTGTGAAAAGGAGGGGGGCTGATTATTGCAAGTTTTTATAAGCAGTGGAACTCAAAGTCTGAAGTTTTATAAGTCCCCACAACCACCACTGGGTGGAGCCTGGTGGGTGTAGGGGTGCTCCTGTGGGAAAGGAGGGCTGAGGCCCAGAGCAGACAGTATGGTCTGAGGATCCCGTGGATCACTCCGGGAGAAGCAGTTCTGCTCTTTGAGTACATTTGGGAGAGGTGGCACCGCCTCTCAGGGGATAAATGAGATAGCGGGTGCCAAAAGAGATGGCAGGCACCATCGACCAGCCTCGATGAGCATAGCAGCAGAGGCACATGCTGAAGGCAGCTAACCTAAAAGTCAGCCTTTGGCCATGCTTTACCATAAACTACAAGCCCCTGTACAGTCATGCCACTGCTTTTCTGGGACAGACCAGCACCAGCCACAGTGCAGTGAGACCCTCCCCCAGAATATCAGTGCAGGTCCTTTCCATGGCCCTAAGATGTAGACTTTTGAAACCCAGTTGCATGCCTGAGATAAAACATAGGAATACTGAGCCACCAGGCAGAAAAATGGCTTGGACACAGACAGGGTGAAGGAAGGGATCTGGTGGACGCCTGGGACATGAGAGGAGATAGTTTGCTCTTCTGTGAGGGCTTCCTGATCAGTGGTGGGTGTGAACTTCCTGCTCTGGGGATGAGAGAGCTGGCTGATGCCCTTGTTTCCCCACACATCAGCACAGACAGACTTCAGTGAGCAATACAGTGCCCCCAGGGGAGGCTGCAGTCATTACACCAAGCCCTGCCCCACTGCACCCTGCAGGTGCATCTTTACTAGGGTAAGTCTGCCTGAGAACCAGTGCAGCAGGGCCCTCCTCCAGAAGACAAGCACAAACCCTCACATGCACCAAATCTACTGATTATACAGTGCTGCAAAGCTTCTGCTCTAGGGGAGATAAGATCAACCTTCGTTTAACAAGCAGACCAAAACCTACCTAGTTAAAACTTATCACAAAGTGGACAAGGTCCAAAAACCCCCACTGCAGGCAAGGAGAAAACCTGCAGAGGACTAATCTGAGGGAAAGAGCAGGCAGAAATCAACAGCAGAGTGCACACAGCATACACTAAAAAAACTTCCTGAAGCGGCAGGACCTGTACAGTATATGACCTCTTGTTAACATAACCATTACTCTCAGGAACAGGAAACATAACAGATTTTCCTAACACACAGAAGACAGAGGTCTAGGCAAAATGCCAAGATGGAGAAATTCATCACAGAAGAGATAACAAGAAGAGGTCATAGCCAAGGATCTAATCAAAACAGATATAGCAATATGCCGGAACCAGAATTTAAAACAAGAATCATAAAGTTGCTAGTTATGTATGACAAAAGCATAGAAGACACTAAGGAATCCCTTACTGCAGGGAAAAAGGAAATAAAAACTAGTCAGGCCAAAATAACAAAATGCTATAGCTGAGATACAAAACTGACTGGATATATTGACAACAAGGATGGAGAAGCTGCAGAATGAGTCAGTGATATAGAAGACAAAGTATGGAAAATAATGAAGCTGGGGGCACCCAGGTGGCTCAGTTGGTTGAGTGTCTGACTCTTGATTTTGGCTCAAGTGGTGATCTCACAGTGAGTTTGAGCCCTGAGTCGGGCTCAGTGCTGATAGTGCAGGGCCTGCTTGGCATTGTCTGTCTTCTCCTCTCTCTGTCCCTCCCCTGCTTGTGCGCGCTCTCTCTCTCTCTCAAAATAAATAAACATTTAAAAACTATTTTTCAAGAAAATAATGAAGCTGATAAAAAGAGGGAACAGGTGCTTGGGTGGCTCAGTCGGTTAAGCGTACAACTTCACTCAGGTCATGATCTCACAGTTTGTGAGACCAAGCCCCACATTAGGCTCTCTGTTGTCAGCACAGAGGCTGTGTTTGGATCCTCTGTTCCCCACCTCTCTTTGCCCCTCCTGCGCTCGAGTTTGCTGTCTCTCAAAAATAAATAGACATTAAAAAAAGAGGGAAAGCAAAATATTAGATCACAAATGTAGACTTAAAGAACTCAGTAACTCCATAAAATGTAGCATCATTTGTGTCGTAGGAGTTCCAGAAGAAAAAGCTCAGGGAAAAAGGGGCAGACAGTGTATTTGAATATATTGTAGCTCAAAACTTCCATAACCTGGGGAGGAAAACAGACATTAAAATCCAGGAGACAGAGAACTCCAATCAAAATCAACAAGAGCCAGTCAATGCCAAGAAATATCACAGTAAAATTTGCAAAATACACAGACTAGGAAAGAATCCTGAAACAGCAAAAAGAAAAAAGTCCTTGACCTACAAGGGAAGACAAATCAAGTTCACAGCATATCTCTCCACAGAAACATGGCAGGCCAGAAGGGAATGGCATGATGTATTCAATCAGCTAAATGGGAAAAGTATTCAGCCAAAAATACTTTATTCAACAGGCTTTAATTCAGAATAGAAAGAGAAATAAGGAGTTTCGCAGACACAAAAACTAAAGGAATCTGTGACCACTAAAGCAGCCCCGCAAGACATATTAAGGAGAATGCTTGGAATGGGAAAGAAAAACCAAAAGTAACAAATATCAGAAATGAACAGAGAAAATCTCTAGAAACTTCCACTTTGCAGGCAATACAATGGCACTAAATTCATATCATCAATAATCACTCTCAATGTAAGTGGACTCAATGCGGCAATCAAAAGGCATAGGGTATCAAGATGGCAAAAAAAACAAAAACAAAAACAAAAACAAGACCCATCTATATGCTACTTATAAGAGACTCATCTTAGACCTAATGGCAACTGCAGATTAAAAGTGAAGCATTTGAGGGGCGCCTGGGTGGCGCAGTCGGTTAAGCGTCCGACTTCAGCTCAGGTCACGATCTCGTGGTCCGTGAGTTCGAGCCCGGCATCGGGCTCTGGGCTGATGGCTCAGAGCCTGGAGCCTGCTTCCGATTCTGTGTCTCCCTCTCTCTCTGCCCCTCCCCCGTTCATGCTCTGTCTCTCTCTGTCTCAAAAATAAATAAACGTTAAAAAAAATTAAAAAAAAAAGTGAAGCATTAGAGAACCATCTATCATGCTAATGGACATCAAAAGAAAGCCAGAGTAACCACACTTATATCTGATGAACTAGATTTTAAACCAAAGATGAAGTAGGGCACTATATCATAATTAAGGGATCTATCCATCAAGAAGATTTAACAATTTTAAATATATATGGCCTCAACTCGAAAGCATCTAAATAGGGGCGCCTGGGTGGCGCAGTCGGTTAAGCGTCCGACTTCAGCCAGGTCACGATCTCGCGGTCCGTGAGTTCGAGCCCCGCCTCAGGCTCTGGGCTGATGGCTCGGAGCCTGGAGCCTGTTTCCGATTCTGTGTCTCCCTCTCTCTCTGCCCCTCCCCCGTTCATGCTCTGTCTCTCTCTGTCCCAAAAATAAATAAAAAACGTTGAAAAAAAAAATTAAAAGAAAAAAAAAAGAAAGCATCCAAATATATAAACCATTAACAAACCAATTAACAAACATAAAGACTCATTGATAAAGCAATAATAGTAGGGGACTTTAATATCCCACTTACAACAATGGACAGATCATCTGAGCAGAAAAGCAACAAGGAAACAATGACTTTGAATGACACACTGGACCAGATGGATTTAACAGATACACTCAGAACATTTCATCCTAAAGGACCAGAGTACATATTCTTCTCAAGTGCACATGGAACATTCTCCAGAATAGATCACATAGATTACAAATCAGCCTTCAACAAGCACAAAAAGACTGAGATCATACCATACATATTTTCTGACCACAACTCTATGAAACTTTAAATCAACCACAAGAAAAAACTTGACAAGACCATGAATACTTGGAGATTAAAGAACATCCTATTAAGAATGAATAGGTTAACCAAAAAATTAAGGAGGAAATTGAAAAGTACATGGAAGCCAGTGAAAATGAAAACATGCAGCCCAAAACCTCTGGGATGAAGCAAAGGCAGTGAGAAGAGAGAAGTATATAGCAATCCAGGCCTTCCTAAAGAAGGAATAAAGGTTTCAAATGCACACCAATCCTTGCACCTAAAGGAGCTAGGAAAAGAACAGAAAATAAAGGCCAGAACCAGCAGAAGATGGAAAGAATAAATATTAGAGCAGAAATCAATGCTATCAAAGTTTAAAAAAAAACAAAAAAAAAAACAGGACAGATCAATGAAACCAGGGGCTGGTTCTTTGAAAGAATTAACAAAATTGATAAACGCCCAGCAAGGTTGATCAAAAAGAAAAAGGAAAGGACCCAAATAAGTAAAATCAAGAATGAAAGAGGAGAGATCACAACCAACACAACAGGAATAAAAACAATAATAAAAGAATATTATAAGCCACTATATGCCAACAAATTGGGCAACCTGGAAGAAATGGACCAATTCCTAAAAACATATAAACCACAAAAACTGAAACAGGGGGCAATAGAAAATTTGAACACACAGATAACCAGTAAAGAAATTGAATCAGTAATCAAAAATCTCCCAACAAACAAGAGTCCAGGGCAAGATGGCTTTCCAGGAAAATTCTGCCAAACAGTTATAGAAGAATTAACACCTATTCTTTTGAAGCTGTTCCAAAAAATAGAAATGGAAGGAAAATTTCCAAACTCATTTGCGAGACCGGCATTACCTTGATTCCAAAACCAGAAAAAGATCTCACTAAAAAGGAGAACTACAGACCAATTTCCATGATGAACACGGATGCAAAAATTCTCAACAAGATACTAGCAAGCTGGATCCAAAAATACATTAAAAGAATTATTCATCACGATCAAGTGGGATTTATTCCAGGGCTGTACGGCTGGTTCAATATCTGCAAATCAATCAATGTGATACATCACATTAATAAAAGAAAGGATAAGAACCACGTGATCCTCTAAATAGAGGGAGAGAAAGCATTTGACAAAATATAGCATCCTTTCTTGATTAAAAACCCTCAAGAAAACAGGGATAGAAAGAACATACCTAACGATCATAAAGCCCGTATACAAAAGACCCACAGCTAATATCATCCTCAATAGGGAAAAACAGAGCTCTCCCCCTAAGGTTAGGAACATGACAGGGATGTTGACTCTCAACACTGTTATTCAACGTAGTATTGGGAGTCCTAGTCTCACAATCAGACAGCAAAAAGAAATAAAAGGCACCCAAAAGAGCAAAGAGGAAGTCGAACTTTCACTCTTTGCAGATGTCATGATTCGGTACTTGGAAAACCCAAAAGACTCCACCAAAAAACTACTAGAACTGATACATGAATTCAGCAAAGTCGCAGGATATAAAATCAATGTACCGAAATTGGTTGCATTTCTATACACAAATAATGAAGCAGCAGAAAGAGAAATCAAGGAATCCATCCCATTTATAATTGCACCGAAAGCCATAAAATACCTAGGAATAAACCTAACCCAAGAACTGAAAAATGTATACACTGAAAACTATAGAAACATGAAAAAATTGAAGAAGACACAAAGAAATGGGAAAACATTCCATATTCATGGATTGGAAGAACAAATATTTTAAAAATGTCGATACTACCCAAAACAATGTACATATTCAATGCAATCCCTATTGAAATAACACCAACATTCTTCACAGAGCTAGAATAAACAATTATAAAATTTGTATGGAACCAGAAAGAACTCCAAATAGCCAAAGTGTTGTTGAAAAAGAAAACCAATGCTGGAGGCATCATAATTCTGGACTTCAAGCTGATTACAAAACTGTAATCACCAAGAGAGTATGGCACTCACACAAAAAACAGACACATAGATCAATGAAACAGAATAGAGAACCCAGAAATGGACCCACAAACGTATGGCCAACTAAACTTTGACAAGGCTGGAAAGAATACTCAATGGAAAAAAGACAGTCTCTTCAGCAACTGGTGTCGGGAAAACTGGAGAGCAACATGAAGAAGAATGAACGTGGACCACTTTCCTACAGCATACCTGAAAATAAACTCAAAATGGGTGAAAGACCTAAATGTAATACAGGAAACCATCAAAACCCTAGAGGAGAAAACAGGCAACAACCTTTTTGATCTTGGCCACAGCAACTTCTTATTTGACATGTCTCCAGAGGCAAGGGAAACAAAAGCAAAATGAACTATTAGGACCTCATCAAGACAAAAAGCTTCTGCACAGTGAGGAAACGATCAACAAAAATAAAAGGAAAAAAGTTCCTTCCTGGAAAGAAAAGCCTCGGTGTCAGGACTCTGCGAGAATCCTGCTACATTACCTGGGGGCTCGAGTTTTGCAACTGAGAATGTGAACCTCAGGGCACCAGGAGAGGCATCCTGGCACCAGGGGACCGCTTGATCTGCAGGAGACTAGCCCTCCAAGTGCGCCTGGGTGAAGACCACATGAGGGCCAGGAAGCAGCTCTGGGAGCGCCTGTCAGACTGGTATGAACTCGGGTTCATTTTGGCAGACCTGCCCTTAACAGGCAGAAGGGGAGCCTACTCACCTCCCAGAGTTGCACTAGTAAATCCACAAGGGATGAAGAATGAGGCTGCAACTCCAAGACGTTGGGCGCTGGGCACTGGGTGGCAGATTGGAGTCACCATTTGACTATGTGGGGACTTGTCTCTCGTTCATTTCCTGGTCAATGACTATGATAGTTAGAGCCAGCTATCTCTGGTAATTCTACCTCAGAATTGGGACTTTAAGGAATATTCCCACGCAGCTGCCGAAACTCCTTACGTTTCGGGGAAATTCCCATCTTCTACAGACTGACATGGACAGCCTAATTCCATTTTTGGAAAACAAAACAAAACAAAGGAAACCTGGAGTCTGCTCCTCTGTCTGAATTGAAAAGATTTAAAACTGGGAATTCTCCTTCCCTGCCTTCTGCTGGCCCCTCCTTTCCTTCCCTCCCTCCTGTTTCTGCACCACCTGGGAGGCAGCCTGCTTAACTGGCTCCTCAATGCCACCGGCACCATCAGCTCCTCCTCCCATCCTAGATGTTGAGGATCCAAGACCCCCAAAGTCAGATTTCCCCACCAACATTCCAGGTAAAAATTAACCATGGGGGCCAAATTGTCTTACCTGGACTCAAGTAAAACGTATTCAGTGTTTAAGCTAATTTAAGTTTGCTTGTTTGAGATAGACAATGTTTATCAACATAAAAAAAAAAAAAAAACGTTTATTCTACCTAGATTTGCTGAAGGTCAAATAAGCTCATGTTATCTCTGTTCCAATTTGTTAGCAAAAGGATGGCTTAAAGTGATGGTTAATTTTGTGTGTCTCAAAGTTTTCATGGGTAATTGTTAAGATAGATTTGAAAGTCTTTGGTAAGCTGAAATGTTAAAGTTTTGCTTGCATGATAAATTGAGATTGAATTCATTGGCTATCTAACGAGATAAGAGGCTAAAGCACTAATTACTAGATGTAGGTCTGTGCTTTTGACTTGTAAAAAGACTAAGGATATTTGGATCTGTGGGAAAACATGTTTTGTGCTTAATGGATTCATAAATTTGTCCTTCAAAAAAAATTCTGATCTAACTAAGATTTCTAAGAGTTAAAATTCTGCTACATGTAGGTAAAACTGATAAAAATAAGAAAAGCAACTCTGCATGTAGAAAAATAGGAGATATGAAAGAAAATATAAGATATGGACATATATATTTGTTGAAGGTGAAAGAAAGTAATTTTGTCCTAAATGAGACTGGTTTTTTGGAGAGAAATGGCTTGGGACAAAATCTAAATGCAAAGGAAAGTTGTAGAAGTTTCGTGAAGGAAAATCTTTAAAAAGAAATTTTATGTGTGGTCAGGATAGACTAAGGTTAAAAGAAATGGATTTTAAAAGTACACGGGGTTAAGATTAAAATTCCTCACCCTTTGGTCCAAAGGCTGAGGAAATGATGGCAATACCCTTAGTACCGGCCTCCAAATCCTCCACATTTGTGTTTTTCCTGTTCAGCAGAGGAATGGATGTCTCTGCCATGTGAGGGATGATATATGAAGAGCTTTTACTAAGGTACATGGCAGCCATTTTACTCCACTTAGCCCACTGTGTGCCAAAAATGGATATCCACATAGCTGAAACATATTTATGTGGGCATTGTTGATAAAGGCAGGGAAATAGACCTTGACTTTGGCTCTTTAACCCCTTTCCTCAATGTCCAATGATCAATATGTAAGTTACTGCTGAGCCAAAATAAAATTGGTGCAACCTAAGACACCCAGGGAGGTCTTGTTTGGTCACAGTCCATACCCCCAAGTATGAAAAAAACAGGAAAGACCAGGTCATCTCTGAGAGGTGGGGTCAAGCCTGGGTAAGAATGACTACTCTCAGCACCTGGAGAGACTGACAGGGCTTTTGGCTGCCGGTTACAGCCAGCTATGGAAAATTGAGATAAGGGACAACTATCTTCCTTTTTCCTATAGATGGGTGCCAGAGTCCAGCTCCAGCAGGTCCAGGGGTTCCGGAAGAAGAACAGCATCAGTGAAAATAAAACGAAACTAAAATAAAAAACTAAAAAATAAAAAACTAAAATAAAAAACTAAAACTAAAATAAAATGGACACAGACAACAGCAGTGTGTTGAACTGGCCGATTTATTGTAGCAAACATGGCATTATATTTGCTAGTGATTTCCTTGTAGCATACGTCATCTATGTTTTCTGGCATTACCCAATTCTAAAATTGTTCCTTTGTGTCATCGCCCAATAAAGAATAACATGATTGTTTTCTCATAAGGTTCCCTCCTGCCCTTTGGTTATTGATTAATTTCTTTCATTGTTTTTATTATGTATCTACTTTTATCTATAATCTATAAAGTATTTGCTTTGCTGTTTTCATGAAAGGTCATTTATCTCTCAACACCTCAAGTGGAACAGTTACAGGGACATGACCTGTTAGTTGTTTCCCTGAACCATTTGTGATTTTGAAGAACAAAAGTGTCCGCCTGAGTCCGAGGTGCCAGGAAGGGGCCAAGAGGGCCTTAGAAACCCACACCTGATACATTCTCAGAGAGACAATGCACCTAGGAACCAATGGACCATTCTGTACTTTAACCAACTAGGTTCAATCATCATCTGGAATGCCTCTTGGGGGCCAAGTGGGCCTAGGGGTTAGAGTGACCTGTGTCCATAGATACACTCCTTAGTTACCAGAGTGGAGCTTTCAAATCCATATGTCTCTTCTTTGTTGGCTGCCTTTGTTGGCAAATGCATGAGGCTATCCTTCCTGTAAGTAGAGGAGACTCCATAGGGGAAGGCAAGGGCTAAATGTAAGGCCGCACAGTTTCTTGCGGAACCTTATTTTCTTTCCTAATGTTTCTTTTCCCAGGGGGCCTGCCGAGGGCAATTCGCCAACAGACAATACCCCAGGTAGTTTTAAGGCCAAATTACCTAAAAGCGGGGGTACAAGAAGCTTCACTGGCGGCCCAGCCACTTCAGTCCAAGGGATTGGAAATTGTGCTTTCTGTTCCACCATGACAACAGCAAGTGCTCTGTTGACTAGCTTATGGATTAGAGATAACCTTCTGAAGAACTGACAACTGCAGTGGGTCCACACTTGTGAGTGAGACGTCAACCTGTCTTGTTTTTAAGTGCTGGGATTTTTTTTTTTTTTGGTACTTCAGCATTACTCAGCTAAAGCTGGCAAATTCAGTAATCAAGCTTTAAAAATTTATAGTCTATTCCATAACCATGTTTAGACTATAGATTTGTTCTAAAGTTGAGGATCAGTAGAGTGTTTTCATCATTACACCTTCTGAATACTGTTTACTGAGAGACCAACTAGTGTATTATAATTCTGTTTCTTTTCCTATGTCACTTTTCCCTCTCCTGTTATTTTTTCTCTTGCATTATCTTCTGCTTCCTTAAATTGGGAGGTGCTATTCAGTCTTAAAGGTGGTATTAAATCTTTTGGTTGGCCGTTGTTTTTTCCTGGATGTTTCTCTACTGAAGTGCGCTATCCTCCTGGATGAATCCAGATGGATTATTCTCTGGGTGTCCTGCACTACCCAGAATATTTGTTTTTACTTTTTTCTGGGTTGAAAAAGTAAATTTTTTTTGCTGTTCCTTGTATTTATTCTATCAGGTTCATCTCCTAATTTTTATGTATTTTTTAAGAAGGGCTATCAGAGACATAAAGTTTTGAGTCTTTCATATCCGAGAATGTCTCTATTCTACCCCAACATTTGAATTTGGATTGAAATCCACTTTGCCACAGATCTTTGAAGGCATCTATTTCATTATCTTTAAGTATCCAACATCAGCAATTTTTACTTAAAAATTAGTCCACAGAGTGTTTGAGAGTGTTGAAGATTGCTTCTTTATAACTTTCAAAACTTCTCATTGAAGGAGTCATTTTTTTGTTATTTTGCTGGCAATCAATTGGCCTTGTTATTTGGAATTATTGTGTCTTTTAGATCAGGGTAACTAATTATCTGGAATTATTTATTGATTTCTTTGCTTCTATTTCTTTTTCTTTTCTCTATTCCTAATATTTCTACTGATCAGAAGTTAGAGCTCCTGCATTGACATTCTATGAACTTTATGTTTTCTTTTATATTTTCTCTTGTATTTTCTCCCTTTCCCTTCCCTTTCTTTCTTTCTCTTTCTCTTTCTCTCTCTCTTTTCTTTCTTTCTTTCTTTCTTCCTTCCTTCCTTTCCATTTTGAAAGTTTTTTGAATTATACTAAGTGGTTCTTGCCTGGGGGTCTTGACCACAGAGCTTGAGAGAATGGCAGAGTTTTTGCTATCTCAGCCAGCAGCCTTCTTTGGGTGGTAGTCCTCAAAGTATAGTTTCCTAGATGGGGCCACAACTGGCTTAACTGATTCAGTCATCCTGATGGGATAGCTGATGCTCAAATCTTGGATTACAAAAATCAAATTTTCTAAAATAGTCTGCGAAAACTAAGGAAGTGTGCTTTAGATATGATAAAAGGCTAGGGGAATGGTTGATTTTGTTCTCTGAAGCCCTTGGCATGTGCAGGAATAAAGGGCATGTCTGAGGATGGTGACTGTGTTACTGAGCAACCAAGGCCAATACTGACTTTACATAAAAATTTCTCACAGGCAGGACCCAACACCTGCTACCCTGAGGGGGAACTTGGGTGATTCAATGTCTCTACTGGAGGCCAAGGGGGCACATTCCAAGCAAGCCCTCCTACACCTCCTCTTTATCATCCTCCTCTCCCCTCCCCTGGGAAAATTGCATTCCAGGAGGGAAACTTGATATTTGACTGGGGCCAAGGATGCTTCAGCAGGATCATCAGAGTTGTTTTACAACATCAGCCTCAGTCAACACCACTGATGTGAGGAGAGGTGGCCAGAACTGGGGAAAGAAAATAGATCTGATGATACTTTCATTAATTTCTATCTACTGAGTAAGTGCCTATACACTTTACACAGTTTCACATATGAGTACATACTACAGAAATACTTAGACAATAGAGTTCCCTATTGTACTCTCTGAATCCCACATTGAGTGGGTAAATTAAGGAGTACTTGGAGAAAAGAACAAAATACACAATTTATCAAATCACAAGTGATGTCAGGAACAAAGGGAAGAAGGAAGTGGTAGATAAAATTAAATTTCCTTATAACCTGCAGCCCTTTGACAAATACTTGAGGCTGGCAGGGTATAACATTCATCCAGAGACTCCCAACTTTCTCAATGTTAAGGCTTTGCTGGAGGGAAAAACAACTTCAGCTTGACAACAACTAGGCCTCAGGGATCCTGTGAGTCTTCTTGAACATATGAAAGTCCTTTCAGACATGCCACCTTGCCTTTACCTCCCCCAACTCCCAAGTATATAATCAGTCACTCTTCACAGTCCCAGGCAGCTCCCTCTGCCCATGGGTCCTGTCCCCATATTTTAATAAAACTGCCTACAGCACCGAGGATATCTCAATAAAAAAGACATCTTTTTTGGCCATCAGCTCTGTACTCCAACATTTTCCACATTAACAAATATGACATGATGCCTCCTTTTGAACATCTTAGTTCATAGATTGGAAGACAATACAAATTCAGTGATAAGATCAATCAATACTCACCTTGCTTTGCAGACTTCAGAGCTATGGTGTTCATGTGTTGGCTCACCTCCCTAAATCCACTCCCAGTGGCTAGTGAGTTGTGGCTGTGACTTTCAAATGTTGCCTTACTCTTTGAACATTGGGGTTTTTTTAGTTTTTTTTTAAACCATTTTTGAGAGACAGAGAGAAACAGAGCATGAGTGGGGGAGGCACAGAAAGAGAGGGAGACACAGAATCTGAAGCAGGCTCTAGGCTCTGAGCTATCAACACAGAGCCCCACGTGGGGCTCGAACTCACAAACTGCAAGATCATGACCTGAGTCGAAGTCAGACACTTAACCAACTGAGCCACCCAAGCGCCCCACTCTCTGAACATTTTTAATTTTACTACTGTACCTGGAAAAAGAGGTTTTCTCATCTTGGAAAAGGAATTTCAAGTAAAGAACAGCAATCATGGAGTTGTTGGTGACTAATAGGTGCAGAAAACAACTGAGCTCTATTCATGGAAGTGGCATCTTGATTTACTTATCAAAACTTGTGCAAAGTAGCTACAACTGCTTTTTAGAGAAAATTAATACCCTGAAATGCATAGCTGGAAAAAAAAAAAAAAGGAAAGTGCAGCAAAACATGAAGCTCACATTTCAGAGTGTGAAGCAGCCACCACTACAGAAGTAGAAGGTAGAAAATAACATAGGTAAGAGTAGAACTTCATAACATAGAAAACACACACACAATAGAAAGAATCAAAAAACCAAATGTGTTCTTTGAAACACTAATAAAAGTGGCCTGTCTCTGATTATATTATAAGTCATCAGTAATGAAAAAGGGACACATAGTATAAAGGAGCAGAAATCATAAAGAAAATAGGAGGATATTAAGAATAACTCTAGGGGCGCCTGGGTGGCGCAGTCGGTTAAGCGTCCGACTTCAGCCAGGTCACGATCTCGCGGTCCGTGAGTTCGAGCCCCGCGTCAGGCTCTGGGCCGATGGCTCGGAGCCTGGAGCCTGTTTCCGATTCTGTGTCTCCCTCTCTCTCTGCCCCTCCCCCGTTCATGCTCTGTCTCTCTCTGTCCCAAAAATAAATAAAAAAACGTTGAAAAAAAAATTAAAAAAAAAAAAAAGAATAACTCTATGAAAATAAATTGGAAGATTTATATGAAATGGACAATTTTCTTTTTTTTTAATTTTAATCTTTATTTATTCTTGAGAGAGAGAGAGATTGAGAACATGAACAGGGGAGAAGCAGAGAGAGAGAGGGAGATACAGAATCTGAAGCAGGCTCCAGGTTCTGAGCTCTCAGCACAGAGCCCGACACGGGGCTCTAACTCGCAAAAGCAAGCTCATGACATGAACCAAAGTCTGACGCTTAACCTACTGAGCCACCCAGATGCCCCTGAAATGGACAATTTTATTAGAAACATAACTTATAAAAGTGGACTCAAGAAGAAAGAACAAACCTGAACTACCCAATAACTAAATGTATTGAATTAGTAGTAAAAACATATTTTTATATAAAAATTTCCAGACTCAGATGGTTTTACCAGAGACTTACTGAATAATAAAAGAAGAAATAACGTCAAAATTATAATTAACTGCACAGAAAAATTTCAAAGAGTATACTCCTCAATTCTGTATATGATTCTAACAAAACTGTGATACCAAACCTGACCAGGGTATTATGTTTGTAAATGATAATTTGTACATTGAAATATAAAATAATTACAAAGAAATTATTAGGACTAACGAGGGTTTTAAAAAGAGATGGATACAAAACAAGTCACATTCCCATGTTAGGAAAAAAACACTTTAAAATTATAAAACACTAATAGCAATATAATAATGTATAAAGGACATAAAAATGAATATTACAAAATTTGTGCAAGATTTCCACGGTGAGAAATAGTGACAAATGTACATGAGTTAAATAACTCGATATTGTGGAAGTGTTAGTTTTCTCCCAAAGGATCTATGGATTCCAACGAAGCCCCACTCAAAAATCCAACTAAACAAATTGATTTTAAAATGTGTGTACAAACGAAAAAAGGTCAAGGTTCCATCAAAACTCTTCTTCAATTCCATATATTTTTATTGTATGTTCTACTTGTAGTTCTCACAGGTCCACACTTTAGATCAGCCCCCTCTGGCCTCAGGGCATTTGCCCATTTCAAAGATCTATTCCAGACTACTTTGACTCCACAAAGGGCCTCTTTAAGAGTGGGACAGAAGCTATAAGAAAGTAAAAAGATGGACAAGTGCAAATTTCCCTGGAGTCTATTATTGTGTGATAATTGCATCTCCAGGCCTAGATGGGGGCTTAGGATCTATTAAGGAAAAAGAACCCTTAGGAGCTACCACCTTGATAACAGGTAACTCAGGCCCCTCCAGAAGGAAAGCAGAGGGTAGAGCTCCCCTAGTGGCCGCCTCAGGAAAGATAGTCACTGTAGACACCTGTGTCGTTTGGGTTTCCTCTTTCACTAGTCTGCAGGTGGGTGGGACAGCAGGGAGTTAGGCTTGTCAGCTAGCTGAAGGATGAGTGAATGGATGCCTGTAACTTGATTCACACTTTCTTTCTCCGTACAGGGATGAGAAACAGCTCAACCTTTGAAAGAGAAAGGACTTTGGTCTCCATCCTAAGGACAGCTAAGTATAACAATGCGGAAGAGATGGAATTCACTCTGCAATCAGTCCTGGAGAGAGAAGCCCCTAAGGTTTAGTTGGGAAATGGGAATTTAAAGGGACACAGAGAAGAAAAAGAAGCAGGAGGAGAAGGGGAAGGAAGAGGAGAAGGAGAAGGAGAAGGAGAAGGAGAAGGAGAAGGAGAAGGAGAAGGAGAAATGGAGGAGGAGTAGGAGGAGGTGGAAATGGAGGAGTAGGAGTAGCAGGAGGAGGAGTAGGTGGAGGAGGAGGAGGGGGAGGAGGAGAAGTAGTATAGGGGACTTGAGACTTGAGTAGGCTAGGTAAAAATGAACGTGTGCTCTTCTCCACACCTCAACTCCCTTTCTCAGAGGAAGAGTCTGGGCCAGTACAACTAGGACCAGAGCTAAGGTCTCTGGAGGAAGTACCTGGTATTTTTCTGTTCTATTCACTGCCATATTTTATGGATAAAATGGGCATAGCCACAGATGACATTTAGTCCCCTCAAATTATGTGATCACTAAGGATAATGTTGACAATTACATTTATGAATAAAAATTGTGAACCAATGATAATTCATAGCTGAGAAGTTCCTTAATGAATGGTAGTTAATAATGGAAATTAATTCATAACCAAATGAATAATATCCAATAACCAATGGCTTCTGTGCCAACCAAAGTCACTTAAGAAACTTACAAGTTACTAAAACTATGTGAATATAATTACTCACGGCAATAACTAAATGATAAGGTTAATAGATTGAGGTTTTTTTTTTTAAGGTACCATTAGAAGAAATGAGAAGTAATAAACTTTTCCTTACCAATGTTTGGAGATGTAGAAATAAGTCAGCTTGTAGACGTCCTATTAAGAGTTGATACTATACCATGTTTGGGGGGATATGAGTAGAATATCTGCTACATGGTGCCAACTCTGTGGGTTCAGAATGAATCACCCCAAAGTGGCATATGGATTATTTTAAGATGAAAACAATCAAGGCCTGGAAGACTCAGGAAGGAACTTTGACCTCCTTAAGAGCCTAAAAACAATTAGCTAGAGGACCTGCTCCAGGAAGAGAGCAGTTATCACAGATAAGTTCATTATAATATGAACTAGGGGTAGCAGACAAGGAGGAACTTAGCAAGTGTGTTAAAATTGTTCCTTATGTTCCATACTTTCCAGTGCCCAGCAAACATTTATGTACCAAACAGTTACTCTTTTTCATCTTCCTGTGAATTGCTTTCTTCCCCTGAAGCTCCAGACCCTACTCCCTTCTCCTTAGTTGAGGCTGACATATATACCTTATTTTGCTTGAGTATCTTTGGAATCTCTCATGTTTAGGTGGGTTTCCTATAGGTACATAATGAAATTTGATTTTCTCCTGTTAATCTGTTTCATGTCAATTTAATTCTTACACCAGCCAGAAGAACCTTGAGGGGTAGACAAAATTTTTCCTATTGAACATAATCAAAGACTAAGCTTCTTGCAGACTTAATTAACAGGAGAATGTCTTGAGTTTTTAGAAGATCCTAGGTGGTAGAGATGGTACAGTTTTTATGACAGTTACAAGGGCTCTGGTGGCCCCTGATGGCAGGGTGTTTCTTTTGTTTATTGTTGTGGAGCAGGCTGAGTGGAAGAATTTCAGTCTCATCTAAATCCATTTATCATTAAAGAAATCTTGAAACCAACAGATGTTAGACTAAAACTAAGTGGGTAACTGTTGGGAGAGGTGTTGAGGAGGCAGCTGGTAAATAGGCTTAATGGGCTTTAGTGTCTGTCCAGCTGCATAGCTAAATGAAGGGTATCAGAAGATGACTGAGATAACTTCAGACTGGTAATCCTTAAAGCCACCACTAAAAAGTATTGCAAAATCATATAGGTAGAAAGCTAACAGAGGAATTAAGACAAAATCCTAAAAAGAGAGATTAATACAGAGTCCAAGAAAGGAAAAGACAGGCTAAGGAAGAATAACAGTAAAAAGCCCCAAATGACATATTAGAAAATGGTGCACCTAAATTTAAACATAAATGTATAATTATGCCATTGTAAATGCACTAAATATCCAGTCAAAAGAAGACATTGCCATGTTGTATGGAAGAGCAGCAAATAACACCTGTTTACCAGAGAAATGTACTTTAAATTTAAAGATACAAATGCACTAATGTAAATTGGTGGAAAATCTATAACATGCTAACAATAAGTATAAAAATAGCTGGTATAGCTATATTACTATCAGACAAATTCAAGACAAATAGTCACAGAAAAACACACTTCATTTTTATAAAAAGGTCAATATATCCTAGAGATATAGAAATTAGGCATTTGTGTATGTGTGTGAAATAACAGAACTTTACAATGTATGAATTAAAAACAGAAATAAAGGGGGAAATAGAACCCACACACAGAGAATTTAACATACTCTCAGTAATGGACAGCACATAGACAAAAGCTTGGTAGCAATATAGGAGATAAGAATGACACCATCAACCACTTAAACCTGATATTTCTGGAAACAATAATAGCAATATCAACAAGATAGTAGAATAAATGCTGTTTTCATGATAGGCCATAAGGCTTATGTTCTCCAATCAGAAAATCAGTTTATCAGTCAACAAAAAGAAATCCTCTAGAAGAGCCATCCAATCCTTGCAATTGAACAACTTGCTTTTAAAGGACCAAAGAAGTCACAAAAAATTAGAAAATATTTTTAACAGAATGGTAATAAAAACACTGTATACCACAATATGAGGGGCCAAGCTAAATTCAGGGGAAATTTATAGCATTAAATGCTTTACTCAGAAAATGAAGGATAAATTAAACTTAACAGAAGGAAGGAAATGAGGAAAAGTTAGAAATTGATTAAAGAAAAATGGAAAAAAAGAAGAGGGGGTAGTTAATAAAAGCAGAATTCAGTTTTTTTAAAAGATCAATAAAATTGATATATCTCAAGCCAAAAAACAAACAATAACAAAGAGAGAGAGAGAGAGATGGTACAAATCACTAATACCAGGGATGTGCAAAAAAAAAAAAAGTCACTGTAGATATTATAGATATCTTATAGATATTAAAGCATTATAAAGGAATATTAACATAATTTTATTCCAAAAAATTTAACCAATTCCTTAAAAGGAATATGCTGAAGAAGAAATGGGTACCTTGAATATCTTTCTATTAAGGAATTTGAATTCTAAATCATAAACCTTCCCATAAAGAAAATTTCAGGCCTCATTGCCTTTAATGATGAGTTCTAGCAAACACAGATGGGAATATCAAATCTACAAATCTCTGCCAGTAAATAGAAGGAGCACCGCTCAGAACTTTTTATGAGACCAACATAAGCCTGATGCCAAAACCAGGCAAAGGCATTCATTACAAGAAAAAAAATACATGGAACATCTATCAACAAAGATGCACAAGACAATACTTCACAAGTTTATTTATTTAACTTAACAAAATAATTTATTAAATTCAATCCAGCAATAAATGAAAAGGATGGTACATTGTGGATTGTATCTCAAGAATGCAAGTTTGGCTTAACATTCAAAATTCAATGTTCTTCACATATCAGCAGATGAAAAAGCAAAGCCACATGATGTTCTCAATAGGTGCAGAGAAAGTGCTAGACAATATCCAACATCCATTCATGATAAAAAGTGATCAGCAAAGTAGAACTAGAAGGGAACTTCTTGAATCATCAAAAGGTATCTACAAAAAGGCTCTAGGGGCGCCTGGGTGGCTCAGTCGGTTGAGCGTCCGACTTCAGCTCAGGTCATGATCTCACGGTTTGTGGGTTCAGGCCCCGCATCAGGCTCTGTGCTGACTGCTTGCTCAGAGCCTGGAGACTGCTTCAGATTCTGTGTCTCCTTCTCTCTCTGCCCCTCCCCAACTCACACTTTGTCTCACTCTGCTTCTCAAAAATAAATAAATGTAAAAAAAAAAAGGCTCTATGGCATGTCATAATTACTGATGAAAGACTTCATGCTTTCCCCCTAAGATTGGAAATAAGGAAGAATATCGGCTCTCACCACTTCTATCCAACGTTGTACTGAAGGCCCTTGACGGTGCAGTAAGATATGGAAAATAAAAGAAAGACATGCAGATTGGAAAGCCTGAAGTATGATTGTCTACACTTGCAGATTATGTATTCAATGGAATACATTCATCTATGTAGAAAATCCAATGGAATCTACATAGAAACTACAATAAATAAATGTCTTGAACAAAGTCACAGGATACAAGGTTTAACATAAAGATTTAGTTGTATGTCTATACATTAGCTTCTCCTTATTGCTCTCCACTGATTGAATCTGGAGGCAAAATTCTGGTTACATGGGCTTCTGAAGTGGATTTTTTTCTTCTTTTAATAAATGCATGGGAGACCAATGGTAGAAGAGTTTTCAGAACAAAAGAAGAGGGAGCAAATTTCCATTTGGCATCTCGGGAATGTCACCAGAAACTGTGTAGAGGCTGAAAGCAGGTGGGGGCAATGTCTTGTTCTTTGTAGAGGGCGCACAATTTTGGCTTAATGCAATTATTGATAAGTGTCCCTTCTTTTTAGTCTTTAAATATTAGGGTAAGAAGTCAATAATAGCCACTAAAAGAATATAAATCAATTTTATAAATTCTGGACCTGGAAGATGAAAAATGTTAGACAAGGAAATGCACATAAACATGCAGAAAGGCATTAGCCATTTGGAAGAAAAAAATCAAGGAAAGCGAATAAAAGAAACATAAGAAAAAGTGATAGATTAACTGAAAAATAAGATTGTACAAAGAAGGTCAAATATGATTATAATCTTGGTAATTTAAATGGACTAAACTGAGGGGCGCCTGGGTGGCTCAGTCGGTTAAGCGTTCGACTTTGGCTCAGGTCATGATCTCGCGGTCCGTGAGTTTGAGCCCCATGTCAGGCTCTGTGCTGACAGCTCAGAGCCTGGAGCCTGTTTCAGATTCTGTGTCTCCCTCTCTCTCTGACCCTCTCCCATTCATGCTCTGTCTCTCTCTGTCTCAAAAAAATAAATAAACGTTAAAAAAGTTTTTTTAATTGACTAAATTGACACAGTAAGACAGCTATTGTTAGACTGGATTTTAAAATTTAAAACTTATGAAAATACTATTTAGAGGATGTATTTTTAAAACAAAATGTTATTGAAAGGTTAATAGCGGAAAGTAGAAGATTGTATATTGGGGAAAGGAAAGCAGAACAGCTACATGAGTATGTGCTGTAATGGGCTTCACAATGAGAAGGGACATTGAATGGAGAGAGAAGCCCCACAAATTAATAAAATGTCAAGTAAATGGGTGGTATAAAAATTCTGTACACCTTTGCCCCTAAACATTGCTCTATGTTAGATAAAAGAAAAATTGACATAATATCAAGGAATCCACCACTCTGGCAGGAGAGTTCAATTCTAATTTCTTAATTTTGGTAGGTAAAGAGGGAAACAAATAACGAAAGATATAAACATTTTTAATAACTTTGACCTATGGGGTATGGATTGAGTTCTACACCTAAAAATAAGAGCATAAACATTTTTCTCAAATATTGAACACTTGTAAAACATATTGACACACTAGGCCACAAGCCAATCTCAGGAAATCCCAAATGGTGGCATATCAAGCATATGCACTGGTCGTAACACATGATTTCTTTCTTTCTTTCTTTCTTTCTTTCTTTCTTTCTTTCTTTCTTCTTTCTTTCTTTCTTTTTCTTTCTTTCTGTGTTCAGTTGGTACTTTATTTTATTTTTTAATATAACTTATTTACAAACTGGTTTCCATACAACAATCAGTGCTCATCCCAACAAGTGCCCTCCTCAATGCCTACCATCCTCTTTCCCCTCTCCCTGACCCCCCATCAACCCTCACTTTGTTCTCAGTATCCAAGAGTCTCTTATGGTTTGCCTCCCTCCCTCTCTGTACCTTTTGTTCCCCCTCTCCTCCCCCATGGTCTTCTGTTAAATTTCTCAAATTTCACATATGAGTGAAACATATGGTATCTTTCTCTGCCTGACTTATTTCACTTAGCATAATACTCTCCAGTTCTATCCACTTGGCTACAAATAGCCAGATTTCATTCTTTCTCATTGCCAAGTAGTATTCCATTGTATATATAAACCACATCTTCTTTATCCATTTTTCAGTTCATGGACATTTAGGCTCTTTCCATAATTTGGCTATTGTTGAAAGTGCTGCTATAAACATTGGGGTACAAGTGCCCCTATGCATCAGCACTCCTGTATCCCTTGGGTAAATTCCTAGCAGATAACACAGGATTTCTAAATCAATTTCAAACTCCCTCCAAATATAATGGAAAAATCCTTAGAAATGAATGATAATTAAAACAGAACATATCATTGGGAAACTACAAGGAAGCTATGTTTCCAGGCAAATTTATAGATACAAGTGCTTTTTTCCCACCATAAAATAAAGAAGGTGGGAAAAGTGATAAACTAAATATCCATCCCAAGAGATTTTTGAAAAGCACAGCAACAGAACAAAAAGAAAGAAAAAAGATAATTAAAATAGAATCAGGAAACAATGAAATGGAAAACATAGATGGAACTGAGGAATATCAAGAGAGCCTAAAACTGGAATTTAATTTTTTTTAATTTTTTTTAACGTTTATTTATTTTTGAGACAGAGAGAGACAGAGCATGAACAGGGGAGGGTCAGAGAGAGAGGGAGACACAGAATCAGAAGCAGGCTCCAGGCTCTGAGCCATCAGCCCAGAGCCCGACGTGGGGCTCGAACTCACGGACCATGAGATCGTGACCTGAGCTGAAGTCGGATGTTTAACCAACTGAGCCACCCAGGCGCCCCTAAAACTGGAATTTTAAAACAGCAATGAAAATTCTGGATCTCTGGTAAGACAAAGAAAAAAGAGGAAAGGAACCATCATTATAAATCAATATAAATTTTTAAAATATATATCTGATCTGTATGTATATCTTAACATTAAAAATAATTTCCTTTTTTTCTGTGTTTTACAGAGTAACACAAGTGATACATACTGTTGAAAATCCTTGTGAAACATTTATTTCCCAGTAGGTATTTGGCCATTTCTTTCAAAAGCAATTTTACTATTTAAATATGTAATTTAGGGGCGCCTGGGTGGCTCAGTTGGTTAAGCATCCGACTTTGGCTCAGGTCATGATCTCGCTGTCCGTGGGTTCGAGCCCCACGTCGGGCTCTGTGCTGACAGCTCAGAGCCTGGAGCCTGTTTCAGATTCTGTGTCTCCTTCTTTCTCTAACCCTCCCCTGTTCATGCTCTCTGTCTCAAAAATAAATAAATGTTAAAAAAAATTTTAATAAATATATAATTTAATCCATTCTCATAGGTGTATTGGTGAAAATCTCAGAAAAATAAGTTGGGGAAAAACATTACAAGTAGTATCTGCTACTGCTCTGGCCCAGTTCCATACAGAGCTATGGAAGAAGGCTGGTGGCTGAGAAGCTCCCCTTCTGGGAGACTGGAGAACAGAATCCTAGGAGACAGCCAGATGGCATCTAGGGAGGTGACCGGGACCTGCTCCTGGGGGCAGCGAGAATGGAGAGACCTTGGGGGACCACGCCTCTCTCCACATCCAGGACTGTGGAGAGAAGAGTCTCCAAGGACTAGATGGGTTGTAGTCTGAAAGGGCAGGGAAAATAGAATGAATCTGGGGCACTGAGGGAGGAAACAATGAGGAGCAGAGAAGCAGCGGAGCCTCTGGTGTTATGCAGCTGTTCCCTCCCATACCAAGGCGGGGATTTTTCTCACCAACAAATGGAAGATAACATTGCTGTGGAGAGAAGACATAATTCTATCAAACACATCTAATACACATGGGGCTGAAACCAGAACCAGTGTCCCCTGAATCTTCCCTTAATGCCTTTTCCTTTCCAGCACAAAACTGGGCCACATAAGGAAAATGAAGAGTTAAATACATGTGACACCGCTTCTGAGCTAATAGTGTTAGCACCTCCAACAGTCAATAGTAATTACAAAGCAATAGTAATTTCTGGCTTAAACACTCTTTTTTTTTAAAGAGAGTGCACTAATGAGCTGGGGAGTGGGGCAGAAGAGAAGGAGAGAATGAGAGAGAGAAAGAGATAGAATCTCAAGCAAGCTCCAAGTTCAAGGCAGGGCTCAGTCCCACTACTCTGGTTTCTTGAACTGAGCCAAAATCAAGAGCCTGATGCTCAACTGACTGAGCCACCCAGGAGCCCCTGGCTTAAGCACTCTTAAATGAATAGCTGTTAGTAATAATCACTAGGTTCCTAAAATGTAATTTCTCATGACCTAATATAATATGACTGTGATAACCAAAGTGTATTCACCTAAATTCATGAATTTAAAATGTATAAATTATAATAGTTCTATGGTAAACATGGGGAAGGGGAGCAGGCACACTGCCATGTGGATTCTGCCTAGGGACTTATCTTTTCAAATTTGTAGGAGATAAATCTGAGTTCCAAGTGGCCCATGGACCAGCACTGAAATGTGTTTACCAAAGATAATAGGCACCAAAAACAATTGATGGGGGTGTTCTGCCCGGAGGGGATGGCATGTGACAATAGAGCCCTGTGGTCATTGACTCTAGGTGTCCATTTGTCTTTTATATGGAGAAGGCTAAGGAGAAGAACTTGTAGTCGCAACTGGGCCAAATAATGGTCTATAAAAGGAGTGGTGGGACCAGCAGGTATAAGAACAGCTGGCAACAGAGGGGAAAGTGTGACCAGGTGACACACTGAAAGTACCCAAGCCTTTCTTTCCTGAGAGAACAGAGCTGAAGCACAGGTAACTGGAGTGATGTATGACAACAGATTTCTGGTGCAGGTAGGCTATGGAGTGAATGGGAGTAAGCTTCAGAGTCGTCTTCCAGAACCCGAAAGAAAACTTATTGGTGTCCAGTTAGAGGACTTTGCAATTCTCCAGATGCAACAGGAAACTGTAATAGACAAAGAAAGCAGGGCTGCAGTGAGTCACTGAGAACCTCTGTGTGGAGGATTCTAGAACAAGATGTTTCAGAGTGACTAGTAAGTTTTGGGGAAATAATTACCCAGGTTTTGGGGGGAGGTCATCAAGAAGATGTGACCACTAGCTGATCGTGAGCTGGCTTTGGTCAATTGAGGCACCTCACCCCCTGCTCCATCCTTGGTATGTGGGTTCTGCTTGCCTTCCTTATTCCCAGAAGCTGCGACAAGGACACAGCCTTGACATAGTGATGTCATGTTGAGCCATCTGCATGTTACACCTGACTGAACCCAGTAACAGCCTCTGTATAAAAGCTTTTAATATTTGGCTGCTTGGGTGAGAAAAATTACTTTTCTCGCAGCTGCCCTAGGTAAGCCTTATAAATAAATTCTCTTGTTCATTAAAACTGCCACCTACCAATCTGGTGTGACCTGTTCCTTTCCCTGCCTGCCAGGTGTGGAGGCCAGTTTGATTACACCCAGGAAGCTCCCCAAGGAGGTTGCAAAGCATTAAATCAACTGGCTAGTTCTTCCTACAGGAGAGTTCTTATGAACATTGGATCTGTTTCTTTCATATTCCCCCAGTATTCTGATCAGCATCAGAAGTGGCCCTTCTGACGTGTTCTCAGCTGTGCCCTCTCCAAATTGCCCACCTGTGTGGTGTTCAACTCCTTAGTCCCCTCAGCTGTGCCAACAGAAATGCCTTCATGTGCAACCTTCCCCCCCGCCCTGCCACCTGCTGGAAGAAAGTGCTCCTAAGAGGAGGTAACAACCCCAGAAGCCATGGGCAACAGGAGTGACAGAAGAGATTGCCCTTTGTCTCATCTCCCCTTCAAAATTTTAGTGCCTATTCAGCCTTTGATAACACTTGAAATGGAGGTGAATTCCTTCCTGGAGGTGTTCACTGTTCTTTGAAAAACCACGTCCTCCTTTCTGGGAGATACTCCAAAAGTGTTTAGCAATGCCAGAGCCTCAGAAGCAAGAGCAGCATGATCAAGTCCATATTTATTCCAGTCTGTTGCTCAGGATTGCTATTTCTGTCTGGTCACTGATATGAGTGTGGATTGTGGGATCTTGGCAGGTATCGTCTGCTTCTCTAATGCATCATGTATTTCATGGTGAACAAAAAAGCCTATGGTTTAATCATCCATTTGTCAGAAAAAGCATTGTTTTTGATAATCCCATGTTTCTTTCACATTATTCTGCCTTTCATATGTTTACCAAATTCTTTATAGTATGTGATCACCTTGTGTTCATGAAAATTCAATGAGATCAATTTCTTTTCCATGTAAATCTAAGTAATTCCACTGCTCTCTGGGGTTCGCTGCCAGGAATATAAAAGACAACTTAAAGCCTGATCAAAATTGTTTTAGCCCTTTCCTCTAAAATGTATGTCTTCTGTTTTTCAAGATGCTGATTCTAAATTTTGTGGTTTTGGTTTATTATGTTATGTTATTTTATTTTGTTTTGTTTTGTTTCATTTTATTTTATTTTAGAAAAAGAGGGCACAAGAGCACGAGCAGGGGAGGGGCAGAGGGAGAGGGAGAGGCAGAAAGAAAATCCTAAGCAGGCTCTATGCCCAGCACAGAGCCCAGTGCAGGCTCCATCTAACGACCATGAGATCATGACCTGAACCAAAATCAAGAGTCAGAAGCTTACCTGACTGAGTCACCCAGGCACCCCATGATTTGTAGTTTTTATTTTACTACATCTAACATACTGTTAGATGCCTTACAGTATTCATGAGTTTCAGGGGATAAAATGGTTAATATGCAAACTTTGGCCTCTCTGCATCCAATTCATCCTCCTTACTGCCATACATCAAATCACATTGTTATTCTCAGAAACCCCCATGACACTCCAACACATAAATAATCAAAATGTAATCTGTGAATTCTGAGTCTGACATTCAGGACTTGCATTCATTGCCTTTCCAGTTCACCTGTAATTATTTCTCTGGCTACACAAACTTACTGGCAATATCTTTGCCCATGCATGCACCTTTCTCTAGAAAGTCCAGCCCCTGCTTCTAACTTTCCCAAGTTTCAAGGCACAGCTTGAATGATACTTGATGAATACTACAATGGGAATACTACATTGGGAATACTTACTGAATACTACGATGGGAATTAATTTCTCCCACATGCCACATAATTCTAGACCTATATTTTACCATTTGTAACAATCTAATTTTGATTATTATAATCTTTATAAAAACAGAATCATTAGGGGCGCCTGGGTGGCTCAGTCGGTTGGGTGTCCGACTTCAGCTCAGGTCATGATCTCGTGGTCCACGAGTTCGAGCCCCGCGTCGGGCTCTGGGCTGATGGCTAGGAGCCTGGAGCCTGCTTCCGATTCTGTGTCTCCCTCTCTCTCAGCCCCTCCCCCATTCATGCTGTGTCTCTCTCTATCTTAAAAATAAATAAACGTTAAAAAAAAATAAAAACAGAATCATTATAGTTAATTGTCAATATAATTAATAATTAGTATTATTAATGCTTAGTATCTGCTAGGTTGGGGTGGGCCACAAATGCTTCCCATATGGGACACCAAATGTGGGTGTCTCCCTATGGGATGGTGGCCACCAAGTGTGGGACAACCAGATTTGGTGGAAGCTGTGGTGCAGGCAGTGAAAGTACTCACCTGAGGCAGCACAAAGGAGATAGTTTTTTGAATACACTGCAAGGAAGTGGTGGGCAGGACAGCAAGGGAGAGATTGTCTGCCACGAGGCAGTTGGGTGGAGGGTGCTGTAGTTAAAGGGGGAGGGTCAAGAGGTATGGGAATGTATGGGATTTTTTTGTACCTGTGTCTGGGTGTATAATCCATTGGTCAGCTAGGACTTATGGATATTTTGAGGTGTGTTTCCTAATGGGCCTGTTTGTCTTCAGCCAGGGGATTGGGGGGGGGGTCACTGTGGGCCCTTTTACCTTATTCAGGTTTCAATTGTTCTAGTAGGTTGCCTAAAAGTGGCCTCTGCATTACCCCTTGAACAATTCTGACCCTTAAATGTGTAACTGCTTCATGCTGAATGAGCAGAGTATAGATATTGACTGGTCAACATCTATACTCCAGTCAACATTGGTCAGTTGGAAATTTAATAGGAGTTATGGAAGGCTGAGGCAGCTGTGTCAAGAGTTGATAACATATGGGAGTCTCCTTGAGCAGAGAGAATCATCTGTCAGGTTGAAGTTATGGCAGTGAATGAGTCTCAGCACCAGGCTGAGAGGCATGGGAAAAAATAGTAAAACATGGTTAGAATAACAAGAAGAAAAAGAAATCCAAATAAGAGTCCTTTGACAAAAATCTGCCTCCTGTCCAGGAGTTTAGTGAATCAGTTTAAAAAAAAAAAAAAAAGGAGGGGTCTTTGAGAGACCAATTTGAATGATCTTGCCAATTAGAAACCCAGAGATATTTTTGTGGTAACCTGGAATGTATACACAGCATTTTGTTTTTATGAGAGCACAAGTTCCATCTTGTGCAGCAGTTAAAACATCTGATGTCATTCTGTTTTTTAAACCTGCTTTATGCATTTGTATTACTTCAGTATTTAATAGGGAAATGCTATTTTTAGTGTCATTTAGGGCTTTGATCATGTACTTAAGAGTTTCCATGTGCCAAGCAACATCTTCCAGTCCTAAAGAGAGAATAAAGATAGATGCTAGGTGATCATACCAATGAAACACAGAATGTGTCCACCATTGTTTTAAATTTGGAAGGTTGGCTAGGTTGGCAATAGTTCTAATAATGCATTGTGTTTCTAGGCGAAGCCCAGAGCACAATGTCCTATCCAGCCTGGGACATGCCATGGCCACAGGTTAGAGCTGCATAGCCACTGGGTCTCATTAAGAGTCAGCCATCTAGTTCTGGGTCTCCTTGTCTAGTCAGTACCCAGCCAATCAGTGCCCTGGAAAACAATGATTTGTGAGCATATTTCTGATGACAGCCATCCTAACTGCCATGTGCTGTTTGCCTATCTACTGCAAGTATGGTTTCTTTGTTTCCAGCATAGAATTGCTTTTTGACTTAACTGTCCAATTGTAGGGGTAAGCAATAAATATTTATACCAGATTGGATATAGTCCATCCGGTGTATACCAAGAAGCTGGGTTTTGTAACTTAGGCATCTTCTGGTCCCCATTTATTTGTGAGTGAGAGAATTCTGTTAGAACTTTAATGGTTTGAGAGTATGAAAAGGTCTGATTGTGGCCTGGGAAATTCCAGGTGACATTGGCCATAAGCTAGAGGGTAACATTTTATTTTGATATAGACCTATTGTGAAACATAGCAGTATTTGGGTTTTATACCATATGTAAGATATAGTTATAAAAGGAATGCCAATCTGTGCCCTGAAATGGGAAGACCCACCAAGGCAGACCAGAAGTGCTTGATATAGGCAGAATTCCACACATCCAGCAAGCTGTTTAATTTTGAAATTCAGCATAATGCTGTGCCTATTGTAAGAAGGAATTGTCAATGTAAACTGGAGAACAGAGAATGAAAAAGAAAGGTACATCCATCATTATTGTTTGAAGAGAAGTTGGAAGTCTTCTATAGATTCAAAGGAGTAAGAAGACATGTTAGCTGGCACCCTGGATTCCTGTGGGGAAGGTATAGGTTTAATCCTTCATATATAAGTCCATGAGGAATGTCTTTCTAACTTTATGGATGTGGGGTACTATAATATGTCCCAGTAGAGGTCCTTCCAATTTGGAGTTAAATACTCTGCTGTCTTAGACTTGCAATCCTTTAAATAAACCGTGTTTCCTGAGTTTTTATGGGTGGGTTGCTAGTAACTGTCAGATCAGGTTTAGGGAGGATATGGTCTGTGTATTCATTAATTTAACAGAACATTATAGTCTTCATCTACTGATAGGTCTACAGTGAGAAAAGGCTTTCTTTCTGTATAGTAACTCAAAGGGTCTTACCCATATTGGTTGTTTCAGGGCAACTCTTCTCCAGAGAAGCCCTGATGGTAAATGAGTAATCTAATTTTCTTGAGTCTCAATGCTTAAAATCTAATATCTACAAAGATGTGTTATTGAAACATTTTCTCTCTATAATCGCCCTCATTTTCAACCAGTGATAACCAAATCATAATGTGTTTGTAAAACAAGTTCAGTTTTAACAAACTTGGCCTAATTATTTATATAAGCTCAGAAAGGATAGTGATTAATCATATATATCCTTTAAAATCTGCTTTGCTGGAATTTTTTATAAGGAATCTCTAGATTGAACTTTTAGTAGACTCTCAAGACGAGAAGCCAAGCCAAATACTTGCCATCAGACATGCCTGCAATACCTGTCAATTTGGGTGTATTCTTCTTCTTGAGGTTCCCAAAATATCCTGAGGTTCCTATACCAGTCTGGTAAGATTTCTGAGAACTCTGTAAGCAAGGTATTAAGCCAACCTTCCCAAGAGGCTCCATAAGCTCTGTAAAGTTGTTTATACATGTGTCTTTCAAATATGACATTCAAGTCAAAGCCTTGGTAAATAACCAGTGCTTCCAATTATGTTCTGTTACAAGAACAGATTCTTACTGAACTTATGCAAATAATTATAATTGCCATGAAAGAGAATACTCTGAGAACTTTTGAATTTCAGAGGGTTCAGGTAGAGAGAAAAGTTAAACACTTCAATTTGTTCACAGAGATATTTTATCACATTTCTCTAAGTCATAGATATCTTAAGAGAAAGTTTCCTAAATCTGGAAGGGCAAACATTAGAGAACCAGCAATGGTTCAAACAAGAGTTACAAAAACTGTAATCATCTTCCTCAATTCATTTAGTCCCATGAGAACTAATTCTTGTTCAGTTTGAATACAGCTTTTTGTTCTGGAAATTTTTACCTATTTTAGTTTTATGCTTTCACAGATATCAAAAACCTGTGTTTGTAAAAAGTCCTTTTTATGAATCTCTTGAAAATGAAACACATATCATAAGAGAGTAAGAACAATAACTATAGATGACAAAAAAAAAACCCTTCAAAAATGTACATGGTTAAAGATCTGATATGAGAGTTACCAAAACACATTAAAACTTTCAGAACTGCATATAATCTCTAGGATGGCTAGAGCATTTGCCCAAATAACTGTAACCTAAGGCTTATCATTATTTGCTAAACAGTGCTTCTGAGTAATTTAACATGACACATAAAAAGACCTAATTAGTCAAAAAATTCATTTACAATTTAAATCTCAGGGAAGTTTGTTAAAATCTCAGAAAGTTATAAAGAATATGCTTAAATAGGATTATGGATCATCAAAGAACTGATAAAGACAAAACAGAAACTGGACAGAAAAAAGGGGGAAAAAAACCTTTGTTTACATTTTCTTAGCAAAAGCAGACCAACAACCCAAGAAAATGTTGTCTTTAAAAAAATTTTTTTTAACATTTACTCATTTTTGAGATACTGAGAGACAGTGTGAGTGGGGGAGGGACAGAGAGATACAGAGAGACACAGAATCTGAACCAGGCTCCAGGCTCTGAGCTCTCAGCACAGAGCCCCATGCAGGGCTCGATGCAGGGCTCGAACTCATGGACCACCAGATCATGACCTGAGCTGAAGTTGGACTCTTAACTGACTGAGCCACCCAGGTACCCCAACTTTATCTTTTTAACAGAAAAAAACAGAATTTTCAATCTTATACCTGTGTACTTTTAAAATCCATTCATTTAAATCTTAGTCCATCCTGACCACACACAAATTCTAAACCTTTCCCTTCACAAACCTTCTACAACTTTCTTTTGCATGTAGATTTTGCCCTAAATAAAGCCTTTTCTCTCCAAACAACCAGTCTCATTTTAGGACAAAATTATTTTCTTTTTCCTTCAAGGAATGTATTCTCACTCCTTATATATTTCTTACCCATCTCCTGCTTTCTTACATACAAAGTTTCTTTCCTTATTATTTCCATCATTTTAAATTACATTTAGCAGAATTTTAACTCTTAGAAACCTTAATCTCCCGTGAAAACTAGTAACCAATTGTGAATTGTCTTTTACACCAGAATTGTTCACATGGCAAAATTATGAATCAATTAAGCACAAAGCATGTTTTCCAACAGATCTAAGTACCTTTAGTTTGTCTGAAATAAGAAGTCAAAAGCAGATAAACTTTCTGTTTAGCAATTAATACTTCAGTATTTTATTTTATTTGGAAAAGACTTAACTATCCAATGAATTCAATCCAATTTATCATTTAATTTGGCAAAACTTCAAAATTTCAGGTTTGGTAGCTTATGTGCAAGGTCAGATTGATGAGGGAGCATAAGGCAGGCTTAGGGCAAAATACAAACTACCACACTGTCCCCCCCTCCCCCATGGGATGTGTGTGACATTCCTCAGGCACTCCTGGCTGCCCCAGGACAAAGGAAAGGAAAGAAAACAAATGGCCAACTGATGGAGATCACAGTCATACAGGACTTGGGTCTCCATCAGTTGGCAAATATCTTAGTAAATTATAAGAAAAAGGCAATCTTATCAATAGCCTAATCTCTAGAAATCTATAGAGTCAATTTCCTGGAGCCCCAACATGACCCTTCAGAGTGATGTGGGGAACAAAGGCAAGAAAGAAATGACAGGTAAAATTAAATTCCTTTATAAAAAGCAGCCCATTGACAGATACTTGAGGTGGGCAGAGTAAAACATTTCTCTAGGAACTCCTTCCTGTCTTAATGTTAATGCTTTGCTACTAGGAAAAGAACCTTAGTTTGACAATAGCTAGGCTCCAGTATCCTGTGAGTCTTCTTTAGCATATGAAAATCTCACTGGAAACTTTCCCCTGACTTTACCTCCCCCAACACCTAAATATAGAACTAGGATGTCCACAGGGTGCAGGGCAGCTCCTCCCGCCCATGGGTCGAGTCCCTGTGCTTTAGTAAAATCACCTTTTTGCACCAAAGACATCTTCAAACATTCTTTCTTGTCCATCAGCTCCAAACCCCAGGAGCCCCACCACCACTCCAAAAACCTTCATCAGGATGTCCATGAAACAGAGTCAGACCCATTCAACACTTTTTGCAGATGTCAGGGTTTCAGGAGAAAATGCCATGAAGGCTTGCACATATGAAACCTCTGACCGTTTGGAGGAATTCCAGCTTTTAAGAATAAAGCTCAAGGGTGATCCTGAAGGAATAGAGGGAGTTTGTCCCATAGTGGGAAAGACTGGGTGCTGATATGCCCTGATTCGAGAGACCCCCCGAAAACAAACCACCAGAGTCCAGAGTCAAAGCCAAGCGGCAAGGGTCATTTATTGCAGGTTCGAAACTGGTCCTCCGCGCACTCGTTGCTGGTGACGCTAAGAGGCCCCGAGCGAGGATCTTACAGCTTCTTTTATAGACAGGCACAAACAAGTTAGGGATTTTTTTGCGGTTACAGAGCTGTTATTGGTTGACATTTAAATTTGAACACTCAGCAGAACTTGATTGGTTCCTGCCTTTAGGTCAGACCACAACCGGGCACACACTGGCTGGTTCTGGGAATGGCGGGGGGGGGGGGGGGGAGGTCTTTTCTTTGCAGTTGTGAGTACACCTGGTAATTTTTCTCTTAGTCTCTCAGTGCCAATTCCTAAAGGGGCATCCCACCAAAGGAAAGGGAGCTCCAACTGGTGGTCATGGTTATACTCAGGGCATTCCACTGATCTGACCAAGAATTGGACCTTATACCAGGGCACTGGCTTTTCTGAGGTGTCCCACCAAGAAGAGGATTGCCACAAATAGCCATGGCACTTCCTGTTTGGGTGTCCCCTGTAACAGGAAGAGCCAGACATTGGGTGGACAAACCAGGTCAGAAAATGGTTGGGGGGCTCACGTGTTTTCCCTTACATCAAGGTGGCTGAATCTGTGAGAACAAAGGAATAGAGAAGAAGGAGCCAAAAGAAGTAAGGTGGCTGAGAGTCAGAAAAGGGTCCCAACCAAATCCATACCATTGTGGGGATTCACTCTGGATGAGCTGCCACTGCCAGCTGTGCAGCGTGTTGGGAGCAGACCTCAGGGGATGAGTGAAAAAGCAGAGGGAAGGGGTTTTTTGCCCTCACAGACATGGACAGTCTGAGCTGTTCACTCTCAGACCTTCAGACCACACCAGGGGGCTGCCCTGGCCAGAGATCTTCAGTTTTCAGGGAAGTACTAGGGTTAGGCTACTGAAGGGCCATAAAGAGAAAAGAGAGAGAGGGGGAAGGATCCCTCTGAAGAGCAAAAAGAGAAATCCTTCACCTTTTCTGGCTGGTTCCCCTTGGGGCTTTGATGTTCACTGAGGAGTAACCTTGGCCAGAAGCTGTCAGTTTCCCCAGAGTACTAAAGTTGGTCCACTGAAGGAAAGTCCCAAGAAACTCTTTAAGAATCTGGAAATAGCCCTGGGCTGGCAAAGTCTCCCTGTATGGACCACCAAATGTGAGGTCTCCTGATGGGGTAGAAGCCAGTGGTGCAGGTGGTGAAATAATTCACTCAAGGCAGAACAAAGGAGATAGAAGTTCATCAAATATACCACAAGGGAGCTGTGGGCAGGACAGTGAGGGAAAGACGGTCTGCCATAACACAGTGGGAGGGGGGCTATAGTTAAAGGGGGAAGGTTTCCATTATTCAAGTAGATTGCCTAAAAGCGACCTCTATACTAGGGACTTTACTAAATGCTTTTACTTTATATTACACCATCTAAAATTCTTCCATTTCAAAAAGGTTTTGAAGAAATTACATAAGAGTATAAATGAGCCTGTGGAATGGCATTGATATGTTCTTAGAACCAAGGAGAATATTAAAATATACTAAAATACCCAAAGAAATGGAAAATCCAAATAAATAGTGAGGGAGGTTAGAACCTGGGAAGGAAGATGCAGATTTTAATAATAGAGAATTTCTGCTTCATGTGCAATTTGAATCAGGAGGGCATATGTTAGGGGAACACTTCATTTGGGTGCCAATACGTATTGACATGGCAATTATATTTTCTCTCTCTCTCTCTCACTATATATATATATATATATATATATAGTGATATATATATATATATATATCTGTATATGTATATGTATATGTATTTGATACTTAAAATATTTATAAAATTTGGCATGTTAGATTAACCTTGTAAGTTTATATTAAAGTACATAATTAGTTTATTTATTTAAAGTTGTTAAATGGACCAAAAACTTCTTGAAAATAAATTATTAAATTTATGAAAATTTCGAGAATTTTAATAGAATCAATATTAGTAGTTATTTAAACTTAAAGTTCACACACACACACACACACACACACAAAAACAGTATTTTACTTTGTAACCTAAATACATTGAATATTAATTCTGTAGACCAAAGTAGCCCTTTAGTTATCTTTGTAATACACAAAAGCCAACTTCTAGGACACCAGAGCAGCCTATGCCAATGAAAAGGAGCAGAGAAGCATAGTTCTGTGTGACAGAAATAGAAGGCAGAAAAGAAGGACAAGGTCTAGAAATCAACTCCCACACAAATGGGCAATGGGACATGAGAGAGGGAAGAGGAAAGAAGGAGAAAGTCATAGAGGTAGAAAGACTTGACAGAGAGATCAAGAGAAAAATGGTGTCATGCCATAGCTTCTGCAGAAAATTTCTTTCAACTCTCAGAATTAACCAGCATATGGTGATTCAGCCTAGAACCACACAAACTCACCTGTCAATTCTCACATGTACTTTCCTCCCACTTAAAGGCCCTGCCCCACAGTACATTCATAACATACCACCTCCCCTGCCCTGTCATTGCCCACTGCCCACTGAGAGCAATCTGCCTATGGCAATTCAGCCCAGACTCCACAAACCCATCTGAACTATTGTTGGCTGGTCAGAGACTCAGAGAGGCAGTCAGTCGGTGGGGAGGATTAAGGTGTTGCCCAAAACTAGTGCAGAAAATTTAAAAGGCCTAGAGAATCCAGGACCCACAATCAGCTCGTGCCACACCTTTGGATTTGGGCTGTCACACCAGGTGAGAGGACTGACCCTCTTCCTTTCAAGGAAGAAGACCCTTCCAGGCAAGTCTACTCTTGTTACCAGTTATTTGGTCACACCTGCCTTTAATGCCAGAATGATTGAAGTGTCCAAACTCCTCTGTTTGCATTTTAACCTGAATTCCCCCAGGCAATTAGTTTCCTGAAATATTAACAGGTAAATACCCTTCCTCCAACTTCTCTCAGCACTCCTGTGAATCCCTGAAATACAGGTGTATCTTAACTACACATAAACACTGAAGTCCAGAGAAGAGTAAATAACTGTAACAACCATCGAGCTGATACATTGCATGTAAGCATAGAATATTCCTGAGTTGCAGGAGGCTTTAGAACATATTCACCTTCTCATAACTGCTGGGTCCATTCCTCAGGCTGTCATTAGAGACCTTGGGGTACACCAACATTTGTGATCACATCACATACCTGTTCAGTTCCTGAAACTCCACTATACGTGCTAACTCTCAACCTGCCTGGCACTCCTACCCCACCAAGGCTCCCATCACTCTGGACACCTCTAAAGCAGGTAATTTCTAACTTTTTCTCCTGGTAAAGCTTAAGCACCATGCACTGAAATGCTAAAAATTAACTGGAAATCTTTTGTAATGATCTCTTACTATATTGGCCTCTCAGCTTCAGAGCTACTAAAAAGTGGGAGTCCTATCTCCCTGGCACATATTTCTTCTCACATTTTACAGCTCTAAAATTTCAGTTTTCCTTACCAGGCAACACAAAGCAAACACATCACCCAGTGCAATAGTGGCTGTCAGCAATACTAAGGACCACTGCTCCCCTCTCTAGCTCTGCCCTGTGCCTCCTCCTTTACTCCAATGATCAATGTCTACTTCTGTCCCTTGCCTATGTGCCATAGCCTCAGATAACAGACAAGACTCCAACATCCTCCTGAATCCTGAAGGGATTGACAGCCAACCAATGCTCCATGAGAGAAGACTGGGAATTGGTTCATACTCTCACTTTACTTCCCACCTTCCAGGGTCCATCAGGAGTTCCTGGCTGACAAAACTACTTTCAAATCATAACTTTGGAAGCCATGGTCTATTTCTCCAGATGGTCTCATTTAGCTTTTTGTAATAGTTCTTTTTATCTATCAAATCCACATAATTCTTTCCTGGCAGAACTTACCACAATTCATGGCCCAGACTTATGGGGATTACCTTTTTCTGTAGCATTAGAACATGATCAATTCAAATCATCTGCTACGTACCTACCACCTTCCAGTGCCCACACATGCTCTCCACCAGCTCAAAGGTCCTGACTCCTGGAGCCACTGCAGTGAGGTGCATACCTCACCATGGTTGCCCACCACCCACTGGAGGCCCAGAGGCACTGTGGAAACTCCCCCAAGTCCCATTGTTCTCAGATTGCCCTTCCAGAGGAGATGAAAACCTTGCTAGTTCCTTAGTACCTACCAAACTGGAGATCTCAATACAAAGTAGTTAAACGAGTCCTTTCAAGACATGAAATGAGACACTCAAGAAACAGGAAACTGGGGGAAACCCCTTTGTTTTCTTTATCTTTGACTGAGTTTGGGATCAAAGTTGCAAGATTGTGGCTCTCCTAATACCACTTGGGTTCTCTGAGGTAGGAAGCAGCCTGGAGACATAGGTGAGTGAGAGATCTCTGAAAAGAGAAAAAAGTCCTCTAGGGGTTTGGGGTTCCTAGCTGGGCTGGAAGAAAATGGCATGGTTAGACCTAGAATGAAGCTTCCTCTGAGGTGAGGTTTTAATGGAAAAAAATAGTTAGATTACAGACAGGTAGACATCATGCTAATCCTAGGTTAACTTTGGAAATCTTTATATTGAAACTTAACTATGAGACATAATTTGTCTATTAACCACTTCCTGCCAAGTAACTATTTTTCTGCATATTTATAAAAAACTATACATTTAAAATACATACATGATTCAATTTTCATTTTTTTACAAACTTCTACTGACTTCCAACCATTTGCCTGTTCTTGTGATTGATGATGAAGATAAATGAATAAAGTCTTTCCCTGGGGACTGCAGTGTCTAATATAGGGAGAAATATAAACTAATAAAAAACTATGCAGCAAAGTAGACTATAATAAGGGAAGAGAGATTTATTAAATATTCTCTTTTTCCTTCAACCATTGATTTTTATTAGATCATTTCCAAAATATTCATCATTTTAATGAAAGGTGATGTGTAAGAAAAAACAATAAGGCACCACCTCTCATTTGCCTATGGTTTGCTTTTGGAGGAGTTCCGTCACTGCTCTGAAGTTTTGTTTCTAGATATGAAAAAAAAGGTAGGCAAAAAACCCAGAGATTGCTGGATTAAAAGAGAAAGCAGGTGAAGTGAATGAGATGTCAGTAATTCTGTGACAGTGTGATGCCTTTCCAGGAGCATTGGTCTAGTGAGGTCTGGTGGTTATAGTCTCAAGGCATTGGACCTCCTATTATTTAGCAGGCAGGTTTTAACTCTACAGAACAGGCATGCCTCCTTTTATTGGGCTTTGCTTTACTGTGCATCACAGGTACTGACTTTTTTACAAACTGAAGGTTTATTACAACCCTGTGTCCAGCAAGTCTTTTGGTGCCATTTTTTTCCAATAGCATTTGCTCACTTCATATCTCTCTGCCAGATTTTGATAATTTTCTAAATATATCAAACTTTTCTAAATATATCAAATATACATTACGTTTTTCATAGTGATCTGTGGTCAGTGATATGACTCACTGAAAGCTCAGATAATGGTTAGCACTTTTTAGAAATAAAGTATTTTTAATATATTTATGTACATTGGTTTTTTTTAGAAATAATGCTATTGCACACCTAATAAAATGCAATATAGTGTCAACATAACTTTTATACACACTGAGATACCAAAAATCTATTTGACTCACTGTATTGCAATATTAACTTTATTGCAGTGGTCTGGAACCAAGCCCTAGATATGTCTGAGGTATACCTTTATAGGGTTGCTGTAGCTCTTCTGGCCAACTTGGCCTAGAAGACTCTGGCTAAGAAAACCAGGAATTCTCAACTATAGAGAAAGGAACTTTATTTCAAACTTGGGGAGCCATGATGTCTAAATGTTTCTGTCTCTTGGATCTTACAGGGTTACTTAGATCCAAGAAAGACATCCTTTCAGCAGCAGCAACAAGGTAAGGTCCTTTTCTGGTCTTTTCCCCCAGCTACCTGAGCCTTGTTCACCCAGGGGCCCTGAGCTCTGCCCTGCCCCTCACAGCCAGATGGAGTATGCCTGAGTCAGGAGGAATACCCACTATAGCAGAAGCAATGTCCTCAGAAGTAATTATAATGCAAATAAAATTACTGTTACTCATTTTTCTTGGGGGCATTGACCATAGAAAATAAAAGTAACATCCTTTCAGGATCTTCCCTGCAGGCCAGACACAGCTACCTCTATCTTATCATCTACTGTGGTCAAGACAGAGTTACCTCTTCTAGCTGCTGGATGGGAAAACATATTCAACACATAGTTGGATCCAAGCACATCCAAGAAGCACAGAGGTTTACTTTCCTTCCCTAGGTCTCTTCCTATTTGATAAAGGTGCCTGGAGGTCTGGACAACTCAATAAAAGGCTGTGCATGTTAGGTCCCTTCGCCCACTTTCATAGAGGACTAAATCCATCCTTTGCATACTCTCCACCACCTTGGCCAGCTGGTCCAGTGACAGCCCACCTGTCTCCTCTCTTTCTCCAATAAAACATGGTTCCCTGGGAGATCCACTTCACTTGGCACTCATCCATAGCACAGTCTCTTGTGGGAGAGTGGAATTTAAGGCTAGGAAGGGCAGAAACTAATGGAAAGAGAAGTGAGTGCCCCGCCAGTGAAGAGAGATAGAAAAGTGACAGAGGAGGAGCCATAAGAGACTGGAGAGCCAATAATTAGAAAGGAAGGAGAGGGAGAAGGAGGAGGAGCAGCTGGAGGTAGAGGAGGAATAAGAGGAGGAAGAGTGGAAGGAGGAAAAAGAAGAGGAGTAGGAGAGGGAGAGGAGGGAAAGGTGACAGAGGAGAAGAAAGAGGATGTGTGGAAATATTGTTGAGACCTTGATGGAATCACTTCTGCTGACTGTGAGGTTAGCATGTAGCAGCAAGTCACACACAGAGAGTCAGGACGCCGAGGGTTTTCTTTCCAGGAAGAGCTTCATTGGTGCTGGCGCGGGCTTAACAGGCTAAGACCCAAAAGGATGAGCCCCAAGCATAGCAGGGTGCTGCCTTTTGTACAATTGTTGCTCCTTTGTCTCCCATATATGGTAACATACAATCTGAATGGGTGGTCTATGTCACAGAATAGTGGGGAATGTCATACACACTCACATAGCTAGGTTGCCTACCCTTGTCTTGAGGTTTTCACCACATTCCTTAGGGAGGGGCTCTACCACATTCCCCACTTTTATGCTTGGACCTCCTGTTTGGGGTCAAAGAGCATCATCTTGGTTTAGAGGTTTATATTTCCATAACATCATCACATGTGTGGCCGTTTTCCTTTCTATAATTGCCTCAATGAGGCTGGAGACAGACCATATACCCAGGGCAGCTAGGCAAGGTAGGATTAAGCAAGCTCCCAAAATCAAGAGGATAATATCTATGAGGGTTTTGAATTCCCTGAGAGTTGAAAACCATCCTCTAAATAACTCCCAACCTTTCTAAATAAGTCCCAACCTTTCCAGGGACATGAACAACCTTTCTCATTCGATTTGTGATCTCCTCTATGACTTTCCCTTCATCATCTATCTGTAGGCAGCAGTTGCTCAAGTTAAACTTTCCACAAACTTCTCCTTCTGAAGCAAGCAAGTGATCTAAGGCCAAGCAATTTTGATAAATAGCATTGCACATTTTGGTTTGCTGCTTGGCTGGCTAAGTTACGAATTCTGGCAGTTTGATTGGTTATAATTTCTACAACTGCTTGCAGTCTGATTATGCAGTTTAGCATGTAAATGGGAGTGCGGTAGCCCCAGGACCCATCCTCTGACCAGGTGGCAGGGCCATAATACTGGATTATACATTTGGGAGGCCTTTCGTCATCTTTCCAATTGCCAATCTGTAAGGCACATCATTTCCTGTGAGTCTCCCTGTCCCCATATACTTGGGCTTCCAAATGTTCCCCCACTGGCAAATGGGAGCAGGAAGAAAGATAGACAAATAGTTCCCAGCACACATGACCCTGACCAACCTGCAGGAAGTACTGTATAGGCTGTTCTTCCAGTATAGTCCACCTGGGCCTGCCATTTGATGTCTGTGTCGACATTGTTCCAGGCCTCTTGGAGATGAGAGAAGTTAGATAAGGGGTGGGGATCTGGCTCAAAGTGATCTTGGGACCTCCACCACAGGATTTCCTGGGTAGTTGAGTTATAAAATCTTCGGTCTAGGCATGTTAAGTTTCAACAGAGATGGTGAACTTTCTTCCCCACTGGGCAAGGCAGTTTTTCCCAATAATTGAAGTTTTGAGGAGCCCAAATCCGGTAGTAGGTCTGGGATATTCTTCTCCAATTATAAGGTTTTTGGGGATCTGATTCTCTAACCCCCATGACCATTGATCCCCTGTGGGGAACAAGTTTAGAGCTTGCACCAATGGGTTAACAAGGCTTAGGATAAAACCATCCAAGGTTAGGTAAACAGGGCGAAAGCACCCCCAGCATAGTACACAAGCAGAAAGCTGCTTTCACAGGACAGAAGGTCCAGAATTGGTAAACAGGTAAATAGGACTATATATAAAGCCCTATGTACATGGAGGGTGGTGAAAACATACTTAAAGTCTGTGTATATATTAACACGTACCTCCTACCTCCAGTTGGAGGGTTCGGGTTAGCGCGATGAACTCTGCCTTCTGTGCTGAAGTCCCCTTTGGCGTGGCTTTGGCCTCAATGATAGAATTCAGGGTCACCACAGAGTATCCTGCAAGGTGTTCCACCTCTTTCACAAAACTGCCACTGTCGGTGAAATACTCAGTGTCACAATCCTTGAAGGGCTCCTCCCTCAAGTCTGGTTGACTGGAGAATACCTCATCCATGACTTCAATGCAGTCATGATCTGTTTGACCTGGCCCAAAAGGGAGTAGGGTTGCAGGATTTAGGGTCGGCACTACTAGGTGAATGTGCAGGTTCTCACATAGCATTCTCTGATATCTCATCATCTGGGCGTTAGTTAGCCAGTATTGTCCCTTGTATTCCATTAATGTCAATACTGAATGTGGCACTCGGACTGTCAATTCTTGTCCCATAGTTAAGTTCTCAGCCTTAGACTCTAAGAGAGCCATGGCTGCAAGTGCCCATAGGCAGGATAGCCAGACTTGGGCAACAGAGTCAAGTTGCTTGAAGAGATATACCACCAGAAGATGCCATGACCCCAACATCTGGGTTAGGACTCCCACTGCGATGCCAGTACTTTCATGAATGTACTTTCAGTACAAGATGAAGGCCCCAGACAAGATGAAGGGCTTGGACATGTCTGAATGTACAAGATGAAGGCCCCAGACCAGGCAAGGGCCCATTTGTTCTCTTTACAAGATCTTTGCTGTACTTACTCCCATCACAGAGGTTCCTGCTCTGCCCATTTTTTGGCTAATAAAGGGGTTTTGCCAAGACTGAGAAGTTAGGTATCCATATTCTACAGAAACCTGCGGTCTGAGAAACTACCAAGTCTGACGTCACGTCGATGGGACCGGGATGGAACAAACAGCCTGTTTTCCCTCTGGGCCAGGTTGGCACTGCCCCTGGGAGAGGTGAAAGCCAAGGTACTTGACTCTCTTTTGACAGATTTGGGCCTTTTTCCTTGAGAATTATAGCCAGTTTCCCATAGAAGGGTAAGGAGCTGCCGAGTTCCTCCCATGCAGCCCTCCCAAGACCTTTCAGTTGCAGTAAGTCATCTATGTGCTGAAGCAGGACATAGTTGTGTTGATCCACTGGGAAAGCTCTTAGGTCTGAGGCTAATGCAGTGCCAAAAATGGTTGGGGAGTTATTGAACCCCTGAGGCAATCTGGTCCAAATCAACTGGCCCTTGTCACCATTTTCAGGATTCTCCCCCTGGAAGGCAAAGATTGGTTGGCTCCGGGGGCCAGGCGGATGCAGAAGAAAGTATCCTTGAGGTCTAGGCATGTGCAGAAGGCAGCCTCCATGGGGATAAGACCCAAGAGAGTGTATGGGTTCAAGACAACTGGGTTCAGGATGACAGTGGCTTGATTTACTGCATGCAGGTCTTGGACCAGTCAATTATCATTGGCGCCTGGCTTGTGGGCTGGTAGGAAAGGCGTGTGTGTTCCAAGATGAGGGACAGGTTTGGAGGATCCCATATTTTAGAAGTTTCTCCAGGTGCTTCTCTATCTCCATCTGTGCCTTACAAGGGATGAAATGTTGTTTTTGGTGGATGGACCCTACTTCTGGCTTTAGTTTTACAATTACTGGAGATATTGGGGCCAGTCATAGTATATTGTCCTCAGCCCATAATGCCAGTACTCTGAAGGGCAGCTCAGGTCCCTGTTGTGGCTCCTCCATGAGACTGTAGAGGTGCCATGAAAATCCTAGAGGAAAACACAGCAACCTCTGAGCAACTTTTTACTAGACATTTCTCCTGAGGCAAGGGAAACAAAACCAAAAATAAGCTGTTGGGACTTCATCAAGATAAAAATCTGCAGAATGAAGAAAACAACCAACAAAACTAAAAGGCAACCTATGGAATGGGAGAAGATATTTGCAAATGACGTATCTGATAAAGGGTTAGTATCCAAAATCTATAAAGAACTTATCAAGCTCAACACCCAAAAAAACAAATAATCTAGTTAAGAAATGGGCAAAAGACATAACCAGACACTCTAAAGAAGACATCCAGAGGGCAAACAGACACATGAAAAGATACTCAACATCACTTATCATCAGGGAAATACAAATAAAAACTATGATGAGATACTACCTCACTAGCCATCAGAATGGCTAAAATTAGCAACAAAAGAAAGAACAGATGTTAGTGAGGATGTGGAGAAAGGGAAACTCTCTTGCACTTTTGGTGGGAACGCAACTGGTGCAGCCACTCCGGGGAGGAGTATGAGGTTCCTCAAAACACTAAAAATAGAGCTATCGACCTACCCTATGATCCAGCAATTGCACTACTAGGTATTTACCCAAATGATACAAAAATACTCATTCAAAGAGGTACGTGCACCCCAATGTTTATAGCAGCACTATCAACAGTAGCCAAAGTATGGAGAAGCCCAAATGTACATCAACTGATGAATAGATAAAGATGTGGTATATATATACATATATATATATATATATGTGTGTGTGTGTGTGTGTGTGTATATATATATATATATATATATATATAATCACATAATAGACTATTACTCAGCCATTAAAAACTATGAAATCTTGCCATTTGGAATGACATGGAAGGAGCTACAGTGTATTATACTAAACAAAATAAGTCAATCAGAGAAAGACAAATAAATCATATGATATCTCTCATATTTGGAATTGAGAAACAAAACAGATGAACCTATGGGAATGAGGGGGCGGGAAGGAGAGAGAGAAACAAACCATAAGAGACTCCTAAAGACAGAGAACAAACCAAGGGGTGATGGAGAGAGATGGGTGGCAGATGATTAAATACATAAGGGGTATAAAAGAGGACATTTGTGATGAGCACTAGGTGTTGTATGTAAGTGTTGATGAATCACTAAACTCTACTCCTGAAACTAATATTACAATATATGTTAACGAACCGGAATTTCAATAAAAACTTGAAACCACACACACACACACACACACACACACAAGAATAGAATCATTTCTCAACTTCTCATAATCTCCTGTGTTCTCACTCTATTTGGAGCTACTATTATTCTTTATCTGAACCATAACAAAAGTCTCCTATCTTGTCTCCTTCCTATCTTGTGCCACGGCAATCCCTTATCAGGGAAACTTCAGCAACAATATTATAATATTATACCATCTTCATTGGAATTATCAAGTATCTTCCCATTGTAACAAGAATGAAATCCAAAGTCTTTGCTGTCCTATAACACTCTGCTATGGCACTGATTATTCTGCCAACCTCATCATCTCTCTCTTATTCACTACACTGCAGGAATGTTGGAGTTCTGATGATTTCCTTTTCATTAAAGGAACCTTTAATTGAACTAGACTTGAAGTGTCAAGTGGGAAATCATACAGCTCAATACAGTTCCACTAGCTAAGCAACCATGTAATCAACTCAGAGAAGAAGAAATGGCATGTCACCACATCCCTGTAGTCCACCTTGTGTGCCCTCCCAGTTATCCCCCGGCCCCTAAATATCACCATTATCCTGACTGTAACTCCACAGATTTGCTTTTCTTGTTTATAAAATTTACATAAAGGGGATCATACAGTAGGAATTCTTTGTTGCTTGGATTCTTTTCATCAAAATTGTGTTTGTGAGATTCGTTTATTTTCTGAAGGTATAGTTCATTCTTGTAGTAGCACTAGAGTCTTTGGGAAAATATACTGCTATTTTTGTATCTGCTTTACTTTTGACAGGCAGTTTAGTACTTCCCAATTTTAAATGTTTAAAAATGATGTTACTATTGGGGCACTTGGGTGGCTCAGTCAGCTAAGCGTCCTACTTCAGCTAAGATCATGATCTCACAGTCCGTGAGTTCGAGCCCTGTGTTGGGCTCTGTGCTGAGAGCTCAGAGCCTGAAACCTGCTTCAGATTCTCTGTCTCCCTCTCTCTCTGCCTCTTCCCCACTCACGCTCTGCCTCTCTCTATCTCTCAAAATGAATAAATGTTTAAAAAAATGTTTTGAAAAAAATAAGACAAAATAAAAAATAAAAATGATGCTACTATGAGCATTCACGTTCATATATTTTTGTAATTATATGCATATACTTCAGTTGAGTACAAACCTAGTAATATAATGGCTAGTAAGAACTTAGGGCTATATTCATCCTTAGTGAATACCAATAATTTTTCCAAAATGTGTATCCTACTATTATTTCTGTCAGTGGTATATGAAATTTTCAGTTGTTCCGCACTTTAATTAATCTTGATGGTCTCTCTTTTTCATATTAGTCATTTGAGTGGCTATGTGGAGGTAATACATTGTGATTTTAATTTTCACTTCTCTAATGGCTGATGCACTTGAGCATTTTATGATAGTTATTTGGAAATTTGAAAATACTTTTCTATGAACTGCCTGTTCAAGTTGTTTGGACATTTTGTTTGTTTCTTGTTTTCTTATTGATCTATAGGAGTGTGTGTGTGTGTGTGTGTGTGTGTGTTCTGGACACAAGTCTTTTGTGAGATTTTGTATATCATGAATAGCATTTCATCTCTGTGGCCTGTATTTTTGCAACTGTAGCACTGTCTTTTGCTAACCAGAAATGCCTTATTTTATTTTATTTTTTTAATTTTTATTTATTTATTTTTGAGAGAGAGGGAGCACAAGCAGGGGAGGGACAGAGAAAGAGAGAGAGAGAGGGAGACACAGAATCTGAAGCAGGCTCCAGGCTACAAGCTGTCAGCTTAGAGCCCACTGTGGGGCTAGAACCCACAAACCATGAGATCATGACCTTAGCCAGAGTCTGAAACTTAACCGACTGAGCCACCCAGGAGCCCCAGAAATGCCTAATTTTAATGAAATCTATATATCATTTTTGCCACTTATAATTATGCTTTTTATTCTCTGTTTAAGGAATTTTTCCTATGGACAAGATCATGCAGATCCTCTTCTCTATTTTTTTAAGTTATATAATTTTACCATTCAAATTTAGATCTATAATCCACATGGAACTAACTTTTGTTTATACTAAGGCAGGGGTCAAGATTTTTTTTGTAGTCCCATGGGAATATTAGGTTGATCTGAGCACCATTTATTGAAAAGATCACCCCTCCCCCGCTGCACTGCCGAGTCACCTTTGGTGTAAATCAAGTCATTGTATACGAGCAAGTCTCTGTTCTGTTCCATTGGTCTATATATCTATCCTCACAGTAATAACACACTGTATTAATTACTGCAGCATTAATATCTGGTAGTTAAACTTCTCCAACTTTGTTATATTTTAAGAAATCCTTAATTATTCTTAGTTATTTGTCTTTTCATGTACATTTTCATAAAATTTGTCAAGTGCTACCAACAGAAGTGTGTTATATTTCCTGAATACATTCAATATAACCAAATTTTAAAATTGAATTTTTAAATAATCATGTTAAATTCTATAAAAAATAATAGTACTGAGATTCATATGCATTAAAACTATAGGTCAATTTAGGTATAAATAAATGGAAAAACACTTGTGTTCATGCATTGGAATAAGTTGTTAAAATGTCCATACATTCATTACATTTTCCATTAATGAGGGGTCTCTGCTAAAATTTGGAATGTAGAATATGCTAAATTATTTGGGGATTTAGACTCTGGTTAAAATACCCTTTGTTCTGCCCACAGTATGTAGACTTTCTCAGTATCATAATAAATCTTGAGTTACCCGGTAGGAAGAGGTGGTGCCCAGGACTCTAAAATCATTGGCTTGGTCAGAAAAGTAGCCCAAGAATGAAAGCACTTCATAGCCAGTGACCAATGAGGAAATTCATATTTTATTCCTTGGAAATACAGGGTACCATGTAAGATCCTTGTGTGTCAGTTGTTCCTAAAGAAGCAGGATGGTGTGACACTGAAGAAGGAGAGTTAAGCCAAGCTCTCAGGACAACTTGCCTAGGACAACTTTAGAGGGGAAAAGAATCCCCTGTACAGGAGAATCCTCTTCCATGTAACCTCCCAGTTGACAAGGAGATAGTGAGTGCACTGACCAAGTATCTGCTATATTGCATGGTCTTTTCATTCTGCATGCTCACATGTGTCTCCTACTAGACTATGGATTTTTCTGGGGCTTGGGCTTGGTCTTAGTCTCTATTGTATCCTCCCCTACTCACAGACCTGGCCCCTAGCAGGTACTCAATGATTGCTGGGTTAATGACTTTAACTTAATCTGACCTCAAACAAAAGTGCTAGTGGTGGTGTGTTTTGTGTAGATGGTAACTTCATTTACTCTATATGAGATGTGGGCAAGAGACACTCAGGGAATATGAAGTACAGTAAGACCTAGCTCTGGCATGCCTAGAAATTACTCTATCTCTGGACACTCCAGCCCAGGGACTTCTTTCCTCTTCCTTCCTCATATCCACCCAAATTCCACTGAAGGGCAAGGTACACTTGAAGAAAACACCTGTGTCTATATGTCCCTCTGCCTCCTCCATTACACTCTTACTGAATCTTTCCAGAGGAAATAGAAATATTGTTATTTACCTAAAAGCTGCCAAACTGGAATTTTGTATGCAAAAAGGGAGTTTGACAAGTGTCTTCAAGAATTGATTGATGGGTGCCTGCGTGGCTCAATTGGTTGGGTGTCCGACTTCAGCTCAGGTCATGATCTCATGGTCTGTGAGTTTGAGCCCCATGACAGGCTCTATACTGACAGCTTGGAGCCTGGAGCCTGATTTGGATTCCGTGTCTCTCTCTCTCCCTCTGCCTCTCCCCTGATCATGCTCTGTCTCTCTCACTCTCAAAATTGTATCATGTTAAAAAATTAAAAAAAAAAGAGTTGATTGAGACATTGGGACAGCAGGAAATTATGGAGAAACCCCTTTGGTTTCCTCCTGCACAGGCTCAGCCCAGGATAAAAGGACCCTGCTCTGAGCTTCTTCATGGACTTGAATCCCTGAAGCCTGGAACAACCTGGAAAGGCAGGTGAGTGGGGAGGCTCTGTTCTATGGAATAGGAAGCCCTCAAAGGGGCCATCATGGGTTCCCACTGGAGGAACCAAGAAGCATGTGTACAGTTATGATTGGGGGTATAGAAAAGAAAAGGCAGATGATCAGAAGTAGCAATAGGAACAGATCAGAAAAATGGAGCAGAAAATAAAGACCAGGTAGGCAACACAGTGAACCAGAGTGAGATGCAGAAAGTCAGGGGTCTGCATCACAAGTCAGTAAAACTAAGGTCCACAGATGAAACCCAGCCCACTGCTTATCAACCTTTCTTGGAACACAGGAGTGTGCATCTGTTTATGTGTTGTCTATGCCTCCTTTTGCATGGTGATGGCAGAGCTGAACAGTTGTGACAGAGATTATCTGGCCTGAAAGCCTAAAGTATTTACTATCTGGCCCTTTACAGAAAAAGTATGTTGACTATTGTTTAAAAATAGAAGATAATTTGAGATTAATGTGACTAAAGGTATAGATGAAAAAGCTCCTGGTCAGTTAAATGATTCTGGTAAAGCTGAGGCCAGAACTTAGCTTATAATCCCTAGTCTTTGTTCTTCCTTATGCTGTACCCTGAATATTTCTCCTGTTTCATGTCCAAGCTTCTGACCCCAAGCTGGATGCCTGGCAGGGGTCTCCTGACTCTGGCTCTGCTCTGGAATCTAACTCTAAGATAGCTGGTGCCAAGGGATGTTATTTATCCTTAAAGAAGCAGTGATCACGTTTAAAGGAGTCAGGAATGACACTGAAGGACTGGAGAAGTTGCTGAAGAGGGCAGAGTAAAGGGACGAAATGCCTCAGTGTCAAATAGGGGCACCATCCCAGAGAAAGGAAATGTTTCATGGTATTTGGAAGAAATACAGTCCAATCTCTCCAAATTGGACTCTGATTTAACAGGTCATTCAAAACAGCAGGTGCTCTGCAGTCTCTGAACCTGCTTTTCTTCAAGTTGACTATTCTAAAATCATTTTACCTTGTATTTTCGGGCACACTTTCCTGATACTTTCCAAATCTTTTCTTTCTCTGGAATCCCTTCAGAGTGAACGTGCCCCATTCAAAGAACCAAATCTCTGGTTGGGAAGGACAGGGCACACACTGGGCATCTGTAGGGAAGCTTCTAAGAAAATTCTCTTTATTGCCTGTTGTGGTCCATGGAGGCTCCTGTGGGGTGGGTGTTCATGGGAGGGAGTGATATAGGATGGTCATAACATTATATTAAAGAAAGAAGTAGCATGAAAGTGTGTGTTTCCCTGTTCTAATTTGGAGATAATCTCTTCCACTGATGTGGTCTCCTTCTAAAGGGCTTTACTTTTTTGTTTCAGCTCATCTTCAATCTAAAAAAAATGTCTTATCAGCAACAGTAGCAATGCAAATTCCCCTGCCAGCCCCCTCCCCAGGTTCCTGCCCCCTGAAGATGCCTGAGCCTTGTCCTCACCCTCCAGCCAGTGGAAATGTCCCCCTGTTAAGTGTCCTCCCTGCCATCAGGAATACCTGTCAAAGCAGAAGTGACACCTCTGAAGCTACCCTCTCCAACCTGGTCTTGAAGATACTGCACCTCCTTGCCCCACCCTTTATCCCCTCACCTCCAGCAACAACAGGGGATACACAATACTTAAAAGATGCTATTCTCTTCAGACTCAAGAAAAAAGATGTCTTCATTGTCTATGTGTTTCCTCCCCAAATCAGCGACTCCTCCCAACCCCCTCCCAGGAGACCACATGGGGTAGACAGAAGTTCTCAAACATTTCCCAAAGTCCTGATCTGTTCTTGCCCTTCTTGACTGCTGTCCATCCACAGCCTCCTTTACCATGATGCCTCCTGCTGGCTGTATGAGATCACTACAAGGACATGGATTTCCTTGCTTAGCAACCTGCCTCTGTTATGAAGGCTTCGAGGAACCAACATGGTAGAAAAATGAAAACAAAAAAACTGTTCAAATCAACCAAAAGTTTCCAGAGTTCTTCAGAGTACAACTCCACACTCCTCAGTGAAGGCAATGAGTTCTGTTTGTATTTCCTTTCTCATGATTTCCACAACCCCTAACAAAGTTTCTCTAACCCGAATTCATACCCCTATCTGGACTATGAACCCATTAAAAGTAATCCAAACCCTACAATGTTCCTTCTTCTATTCTTATCAATAAAGGATCTTCATGTCTCTGCTTTCTTACTGGGACTTGGAGAAAGCCACAGAGGGACAAAGTACTCAGGAAGCAGAGACTGAGAGGGAAATCACTGGGAGGACCCTGGAGGTGATCTGGGGATCCAGGGGAGGGAGATGGGAACCCAGTACAAGCCAGCAGGTCTCCTTTTCCTCTCTGGCCACCCATCATCAGCGTCCCAAAGCACCAGCTGTCCCCCAAGTCCACTGCTGCACCCAGGACCTATCATTTCTTGGGAAAGACTTGCCACACAGAGGAGGTAGATAGTGATGGCAATGGAGCCACCAACCAATGTCAGGGCTGTAGACTGGGCTGAGATGAGTTTTGCAAGTTCCTGGGACCAGAATTGCCACCCTGGATCTGTCTAGGGCTCATCATGCAAGGGATGGCCCCAGACAGGCTTATCCACTGCAGTGGTTCTCCAAATGCTTGGTACTGGGAAAGAGTATACCCTTAAAATCAATGAGGAAAACAAAAAGCTTTTGTTCTTGTGAATTTTATCTATTGCTATTTCTTATATTCAAAATTAAATCTGAGAACATTTTAGGACACTTTATCAACAATTAGGCATTGCACTAGCTGTCACAGTGATGATGTCACCACATGCTATGTAGTCTCTACTGTCATTTCTAGTGTAGACTAATGGGTAAATGAGAGTGGAAATAACAGCTTAATATTAATTATGATAATATTTTTCACTCACAGACCCCACTAGAGCATCTTGGGAACCCCCAGCATCTCCATCTATCTTGAGAACCATTGGTCTAGTGAGTCACTGTAGGACAGCAGCTCTGAACCTGAGCACATGTGATAGCACAGGTGTGGGAGGACTCAGGAAGTTCTCCTCAGGTTTCAGCCTCAGCTTACTGGAGGGACAGGGAACACTTACATTTAACTACTCTGCTAAATTAAGTTCTGAACTTTCAACCATTAATGATTAGCAACAATAAAGTGTCTGGAACTGATAAAACCTGAAGATAAAGAGAAGAGGAAACTGTAACTCTCTAGAGAAGCTCCTCAGTGGTCTACTGGGATGGTGGGGACAGGTATGTGCTACATGGACCATTAGATTTCATCTCACAAGGGCAAACATCACGGAGCAGCGCATGTGCTGGGTGATATACAAACATGGAAGTCAGAGAAGGTAGAGCAAAGGATGGCTCCTTAGTTTCTTACCCGGGTTTCTTCCCAAGACCTCCTTTAGGAACTATCCATAATCAGTGATTATGGAAGTTTGAATCTAATCATATTCTATGTTTTCCCCAATTCTCCTCCTTCTGGCAGCCACAGAGTAGGTTCCCTCTTATTTCCATGGAGATAAAATCAGGTCAGAGTCTACTGACAAAAAATTACTTAAAGGGTAAGAAATGTCAAGAACAACCAAAATTAAGTGTAGAAAAGAGAGGAAATAACTAATGTCTACCTTTAGTAGGATTGGGAAGGGTTGTGTCTTTCTCCAAACTCCATCCATTTCCCTTTCTCCACTCCTTTATAGATTCATAGGTCCATTCACTGTGCCCAGGAGTATCCCCACAGGTGATTTCAGATTCTGAAACAGAGAGACCAGAGGCAGCATCTGGTTCTTATTCTAAATGTTATTATTAATCTCTTTTCCTGGCCGTAAATCTTTCTCAAGCTGTCTCTGCTTTGTAGATGTATAGCAGATATTTTCTTCACAACTTCCCAAGGGTCTATTTATTTAAAATTTTTTTAATGTTTATTCATTTTTTGAGAGAGAGAAAGACCAAGCATGAGTGGGGGAGGGGCAAAGAGGGAGGGATACACAGAATCTGAAGCTGGCTCCAATCTGTCAGCACAGAGCCCAACATGAGGGCTCGAACTCATGAACTATGAGATCATGACCTGAGCCAAAGTCAGACACTTAACTGGCTGAACCACCTAGGTGCCCTGTTAAAGTTTACTCTTTAAAGATTAGTAGGCAGAATTTTTAAAATAACTTGAAGCTAAAACTACTGTCTGGATAACTAAAAACTTCCATTCGTTCACTGCCTTGCCCAAACCATTGAGGTGTTTCACCTCCTAGAAACTTGTACCATTAAAAGGTCAGAGAGCCCTGGACTACTCCTAGATAAGGAGCACAAGGTAAGTACCATTTTAAGTTGTAGACTAGGTTGCGCTTTCCATTTTTTTTTTTTTTTGAAAGCACAAGAAACCTTCTTTCTGTCCACTCACTGGTCCAGGGAGCCTTCCTGGTGAAGAGAAGAAAAGGGTGCAGTATTTTTTCATGAAGGCAGCTGGAGAATGGAAGATTAGGTAAACTACCATGGGAGGATCAACACATAGGAAAGTTCTAGAAAGAGACAAAATCCCCTCTACATTATCCCTGGAGTCGATACCTCCCTTGGAGGGCTTCTGTGACCCATGCATCCCATCCAAGTAGGCTTTCACAGTATGTTGCTCAAACTTCCGGCTAATGTCTCTGTACTATTACTCTGTGCCTAAGCATCTATAACCCTACCCCATCTCCACCTAGACTGTAAAATCCCCCAGAGATTTCTGTATCTCCACACCACACCCCTATACTGCCACCAACACACACACACACACACACACACACACACACACACACACAGTCAGGGCCCTGATAGATGCTCAATGACTGTTTAAACCATCTGAAGTTCATTTGATCCTAAAACTGAGCTGGAGTGGTATGTGATAAGGTTGATAGTAGCTTCATTTCAGGTACCTGAAAGAGACAGTGGGGCTGTGTGGGGAATGGGAAAGCTGCTACATCCTAGCCTTGGATTGCTTGTACAAGGCCCATCTCCTAGAGATGAGAGGCTCAGCTAGTCTTGCTGCTCATCGACTTGTAGACTCCAGGACATCTCAAGACTTGGATGAGTAAAGTGTAGCTGAGTAAAGTGTACCTACCTCCATTCCCCCTTCACTCCTTCACCTCCATCCATGGGGAGTGACACCAAGCAGCTGCCAAGCAGGAGACCCACCCAGAGCTTAGAGCAACAAAATCTCTGCAGGTCTGTGAGTACCAAAGTCCCTTGACACACAGGCCTGAGTACCCCTGGGCACTGGGCTCCCATCAATGAGATGACAGTTGCAGACCAGGGAACCCTAGCCCCAGGTCCCAGATGTGGTTCTGTGGACCTGGGCTACAGCTTAACTTTCTCAGTTCCTCATGCTTTTGCTCTTCCTTCATAATCATATGGAGCTTGCACTCAGGCTAGGGTAACAAAAGCCTATGGTTTTTACTGAGTACTATTTTTGATGTTCAATTTTGACTCTTTAATTGGCATATATTAACTTCCCTGCAGAAACAGAGATAAGATTTTATAGTAACCAAGGACAGCACTGATGGAGAAGAGAATTACCCAATAAGTCTAAGGGAAAAGGCAAAATATGTTCAGAACTGGCACAGATGAAAAGACAGGAAAATGTACATGACATCTCAAAAGCCATCCAGTTCTGCCTCCAAACAAACTAAATATTCTCTATCAACAGGCTTCTAAATGATGAGTTGGCACTTAATTGAATATTTACTGGGTCAGAGAGCTCACTCACTTAGGAAGAGCTGCTAAGTTGGGGTAAGAATAGCATGTTAGGAACTTCATTCTCAATTCTTAACACCTACTCACTCTGTTCCCACTCTCTGGAAAATTTCAGAGCTTTCTTGAAGAGAGACAGCCACAGCCATGAATGATGTGCAGTCTTATGCTCCTCTAAACTTTTGCTTCCTGAGACTAAACCCCACCACACTCAATTTTTTCCCATTTAAAAAAAATTAATGTTTATTTATTTTTGAAGGAGAGAGAGACAGAGTGTAAGTGGGGGAGGGGCAGAAAGAGAGAGACACACACAGAATCTGAAGCAGGCTCCAGGCTCTGAGCTGTCAGCACAGAGCCCAACATGGGGCTTGAACTCACAAACTGCGAGATCATGACCTGAGCCGAAGTCGGATGCTCAACCAACTGAGCCACCCGGGCGCCCCAATTTTTCCCCATTTTTTAATAGGCACTACTTCTCAATTCTTTCCAACCCATTAGTCCCAACCATCCAGGACTAGAGTAGATGTGGGCAGACACGGGCATCTTAGTGCAGTCCCAGAGGCCTCCTCTTGGTTGAGAGTCCACACTGTGGAGGCTGAAGTAGGCTGGGGGTCATGGCTGTGAGTGATAAGGCTAGGGAGACCTTAGTCCCTGAGGATGAGGAAGTGTATGAAGGAGAGAGCACTTCTCCCATGAAACACTCAGCCCTCTATTGTTGTTGCTACAGAGAAAAAGTTTATCTCCTCTTTCTTGCAGGTTATCATGAGTCCAGGAAAGATGTCCTGCAGCAGCGACCACAAGTCACAGTCCCCTGCCAGCCCCCTCTCAGGTCCCCAAGCCATGCTCCCCAGCTGGCAGAAGTACACCCTCCCCCATGCTAACAGGAAGACCATGGAGGCAGAAGTTGCTCTTCGGAGGCTCCCTGCCCTCAAAGCACTGAGCTTCAGTTGCCCCCTGCCTCTCTCCAATCCCTTTCTTGTGGCATCAATAGAGAATACAACACAGCCAAAGAGTGACTTTAATCTATTTGAGGAGAAAGATATCTTCACAGACCACCCATGTGACTGCAGTTTATCAACAGTGCTTCCCAGCACCCCCTTCAGGAAATAGCAAGAATTGGCCAAGGGGGCCATGTTTTTTTAGGCATCATTTCTAGACACCATTCTCTATTTCCAACTTGCTATGGACAGGACCAGTCAGTTCTTCTGGCTGCTGCCTCTGCCACCATTGCTGCCTCTGTCAGGTCCCAAAGATAATTTAAAGTGTGAATTAACTGTCCTTCCTTAGCTCTCTGTACCTCTGGATTTCACCATTCTGGAGAACTTGAGTAACCAAGATGATGGAAAATAGCCAATAGCCAAGAAAGTAAAACTGCCTTAAACAGTTTAAAATTCTTCAGAATTTCCTCACTTTATTTCCTCACCTTCAACCAAAACAATCTTATATATCCTATAAATCACTTCTTCCCGTCTAAGAAGAGCTCACCCCTCCCTCTGCCCCTGGCCATTTCTGGACTCTCTGAGAAGATGTTACTTCCCTGAGGGTCCCTCCAATAAAAGTGATGTCTGAACATCCCTGACTCTGCCCTCTTTCTAGGCCTGGGGAAGGGGAGAATGTTCCTACAAGGAAGGAGTGACTTGGGCAGATGAATAAATCATTAGGGCTTGTCCTTAAAAGACCCTAGGGACAGTCATGGGCTACTGAGAAGTGAGGAAGGAATACAGCTAAATTAGAAACAGCCCACTGTCCCTCCCCTCATTATTCAGCTGCCTCCCTCCCAAGTGCTCCTCCCCTGAGGAAGAGCAAGCAGGCAGGGGTGGTGGACAGGGGAGGGCTCTGTGGGCTCAGTGAATGGAAGCTTCAGCTCTAAACAGGGATCCTGAAGTGTGAACCAGTCCTGCCTGGGTCCTCCCTTAGAGGAGGCTGTCAACCCAACAATGCCTTTAGCTCTCTGGGATGTCCAAGCCTAAAAAAAGACATAGAATCCAGGAAGTCCAGTGCAGCAATGAAGCCTTCAGAGAACTTTTTCTCATTACTGTGTCTCCTCTTGTTTCATGAAGTAACGTATATTTTCTGGGTATTTCATTATTTTCATCTCTCAAATTTACTGTTAAATGGTGCCTTGTTCAATCAAATGACAATAATTTGTTAAACATCTACTATGCTCACCCTGAGCTGTGTGCTGGAGATGCAGAGTAAAATAGCCCAGGACCTCTGGGAGAAGTCACCAGTCTTCCAGATTGGGGAGGGTGGAGACAGGTTGGGGACAGACCTGTGAACTGACCATTATACAACACTCAGTCTAGAGAGTAAAATGGGGGTGCTGGGCATGCATGGGACAGACTTTGAGGAGGAGCCAGGATGATTTAGATACTAAGGGGAGTCTGCAGGGCAAATGTAAACTAAAAGTTGATGGTGAAGGAAGGAAGGAAAGGGCATTCCATGCATAGGGAACAACCCATGAAAACTAACTCAATTATTTTCTCCTACATTCCATCAGAATTTTATCCTAAGACTTCCTCCAACAAGTATCTACCAATTGCCATTTTTTTTTGCTTGACTTTGCTCTTAGAACTGGATAGTGGGGGCGCCTGGGTGGCTCAGTCGGTTGAGTGTCCGACTTCAGCTCAGGTCACGATCTCACCGTCCGTGAGTTCCAGCCCCGCGTCGGGCTCTGGGCTGATGGCTCAGAGCCTGGAGCCTGCTTCTGATTCTGTGTCTCCCTCTCTCTCTGACCCTCCCCCATTCATGCTCTGTCTCTCTCTGTCTCAAAAATAAATTAAAAAAAAAAAAATTAAAAAAAAAAAAAGAACTGGATAGTGAATGATGAGGGAGCATAAAGCAAGCTGACACCCCACAAACACCCCTCCCCCCCACCCAGGTTGGATATGTATGATATTCCTCAGGCACTCCTGGCTGCCCAAGAACAAAAGAAAGGAAAGAAAACAAATGGCTAACTGATAGTGTTCACAGTCAGGACATGTTCACAGTGCAGGACATGAGTCTCCATCAGTTTACAAATACCTTGGTAAATTACAAGAAAAAGGCAATCTTATCAATAGACTAATCTCCAGAACCCTATAGACTCCATTTCCTGGAGTCCCAATATCACCCTCCCTTCCATAGTGATGGGGGGGGGTGGGGAGGCAAGAAGAAAAATGGCAGGTAAAGTTAAATTCCTTTATAACCTGCAGCCTATTTCATGAAGATTTGAGGTGATGGGGGGTCTGGAGCCAATGACCAAGAAAGAATTCTTGAAGACATCTTTGGTGCAAAAAGGTGATTTTATTGAAGCATGAGGATAGGAAAAGAGATGCACCAGGGTTGTGAAGAATGGCTGGTTTTATCCTATGGAGTTGGGGGAGGTAAAGTCAAAAGGGAGGCCTCCAGAGGGACTTTGATGTGCTAAAGAGGACTCCTAGGACACCTGAGGCCTTGCTATTGTCCAGCTAAGGTTGTTTTCCCTCTAGTAAGGCATTACCATTAGGAGGGTAGGGGGTTCCTGGAGAGATGTTGCTTCAAGCATGTCAATGGGCTGCAGGTTATAAAGAAATTTAATTTTACCTGACATTTCCTTCTTGTCTTTGTTCTCCACATCACTTTGGAGGGGAGGGTGATATTGAGACTCCAGGAAACTGAGTCTATAGGTTTTTGGAAATTGCCTTTTTCTTGTAATTTACTAAGAGATTTGCAAACTGGTGGAGACTCATGTCCTGTATGACTGTGATCTCCATCAGTTGCCCAATTTGTTTTCTTTCCTTTCCTTTGTCCTTGGGCAGCCAGGAGTGTCTGAGGAATATCACACACATCCCACCTGGGGTGGGGGGCGAGGAGGTGCTAGCTTGCAGTTTGTCCTCAGTCTGCCCCAAGCTCGTCATCACATTGACAAATACTATTCATTAAAAATAAATACACGTTGTTAAAGACAAATTAGGTGATACAAACTTTAACAATTCATGAAGCAGGCAGCCTCTGCTCCCAAGGGTCCTGAGAATTGCAAAATGGAACAGAGGGCAGGATGCTTTTACAGGATAAAGAATACGGAATGGGGAAGAGAAAATCAGTAAATGAAAGAGGTACAAATAAATAAGCACAGAGCCCAGACTTGGCTTCGCCTTGCAGGATTGGCTTACTGGATACAGTCTTTCTGGTGGATCTGAACATATACAGCGACTGAAGGTTATTTCCGTTTGTTGATGTGGCCCAAGCCAGCAGAAGCAGCTCCATCCTGGGCCTGGAAATCTATTTCACACCACATAATACACATGGTACACATAATACACATAGTCCAACTATGAAGCAGGAGGACACAGGCCTCATATTTCTAACTGAAAATCCCTAAACTCCTCTCAAAGAACCTCAGACTCTCAGCACGATAGAGTCTTTCCTGGCACAGAGACCACACTCCTGAAAACACGGGCTGCCATGGACAGGTAGGGTCCAGCTCACAGTGGAGGCCTCCAGCCCGAGTAGGAGTCACACCTCCAACACACACTCCCATCTTTTCAGGCTGCTGCACCTGCCCTGGGGAAGGGAGAGCCACTGGGGCCATCAGTGGACTCGGGGCTGGCTCATGGAAATGGGAGTCCAGTCTCAGTGCAGACGGCAAAATGTGGGTACCCCACGCGGGGAAACCCCAGCATCTTCTGCGTTTGGCCTCCCTAGCGCCCCCTAGTGGCCTTTCCAAGCACCTACACATCCAGGCTAGCTTCTCCCCTCCCCTTCCCAGCCTTTGCGTGAGCAGAGTCAGACCCACTCAGGAACGACTGAATTTATCAAAGGAATGGGGAAGTGGGAGGTCATAGCAGCGCGGGGCTGGGAGTATCCAGGCTTGGGGTAGAGAGACTGTCAGCAGCCTCTGAAAAATGAATTGATCAGACAGGTGATAGGAAACAAGACCTCATTGTCATAACTGAAGAATGTGGGAAGGGAGGGAAAGTAGGGGAATTTTCCAGTATTTTAAGTCAGTTACTTAAAAGCATAAACCTCTAAACACTTGGAGAAAGACAAAAGGCAGAGCTGAAGGAGGATTCTTCTGTCATTCCAATGATCTCGGGTGGAAAGAGGTAGCAGCTAGAGGAAGTGTCCTGTCTGGACTACAGCCATGTGTACTTATGGCTCCAGGGAAGGCCTGGATCACATGGCACTTCAGTCTTGGGGTGTAGGCACTCCCGTTTCTACAGGTTGAAGCTGAGAGGAATCACTCAAAAGTTGCTGGAAACCCCATGAAGGAGCTATTATTCTCCTTTTGAGTCAGCTGAGAGGTGGATTCTCCTGGGGGCTTTGCGATGTTCCCTGTAGATAATGGAAAGAGGTTGTCCAGGGTGGGCAGAGAGAGGATGCAGCAGCTTCAGGCCAGGGGGAGGGAGTGGTGGCTTCGGAGGTATCACTTCTGCTTTGGTGTGTATTCCTGCTGGCATGGGGATGCTGCACGGGGTGGCGGGGGGGGGGGGGCTGGCATTTCCGCTGGTTGGGGGCTGGGGAGTAGGGCTCAGGCACCTTGGGCAGACACAGCTCAAGGATCTGGGGAGGGGGCTGCTGGCGGACCTTATATTGTTGTTGCTGTTGATAGGACATCCTTCCTGGATTGACAAAAGCCTTCAAGAACAAGAGATGAGCACTGTTAGCTAGGAGAAGAGAGCATGCCAAGTTCTCCAGGGAGGACCTCCATCTTCTCCTACTCTTAATTCTCAGAGCCTTAGACTTTTCCATCTTGCTCATGACCATGACAGCCAGCCCCAGAGAAGCCCCCACTGATCATGGCTGATAACGAAATATTCACCCTGCAGCTGCCAAAGGTAAATCTGACCTGGAGAACTGAAGCCTATCCAGGGCTCTGTTCCTAAAAAGGATATGTTCAGGTGCATCCGGTGAGGGGAAGGGCAATAGGCATGGCCTGGAACAGAACACTGTCATGAAAGAGAAAGAAGCCCATGATGTCCATCCTAGAGAAGAACATGTTTGAGAGGCGGTAATGCAGACTGCCTTCACCCCAAAGTCTGGCCCGCATGGGGAACAAGATTTATCTGTTGTCCTCCAGGGGGCGTAGGCAGCATGGGAGTGGGGACAGGGGTCAGGAATTGGTCTCTTCCACCCTGCACTGGCCCAAAGCTGAAGCAGCCAGGCCCTGCTGATGCAGAGATTCTAATTCATAGGGGAGTCCATGCCAATCTTTAAGCCTCTGGGTCTACATGCCTGTACTGATGGAGAGATTTCTCTCTTACCCTGCTCTCTCTGTTCTATCCCTCCACACTTCCCAGATTCAGTTCCCCATGGCAACTCCTGGCTGGGGGTGCACATGTGCCCATGCTTAAGGTCCAAATAAATAGTCAGGAATAAATACCAAAGGCAAAAATCCACAGAAAATCACAGCGACTCTAAGCCCAAGTGCTAAGGATACAGCTCAGCCCTCCAGCTCAGACATGTGTGTGATGCCTTATCATACTTGGGACAGGGGCAAGAAGTTCTACCAAAGGGAATAATGCTAAAGAAATAAAAGGGATGGAAAGGGCACTATGAAAGAGGAGCCCTGGGGCCAGTTTTACTGCAAACACTTGTGCAACACAGGACATGGATTTATGTGTCTAAAACTTTCATCATCATAAATACAGGACCTCATGTTCTATCTTCACTGTGGTTTGTTCAACCCACCTTCCATGTAACACTTCTGTTTCTTTCTGTAACTGTTTTCCTGGGTTTAAATTTTAAATTAAATTTTAAATTAAAATTAAAAAGAAAAAAGAAAAAAGATTCCAACCCATAGGCTACAGCTAGGCCTCACTCCCTATAGCACAGCCATGTCACTTACTTGCCCCTGCTGCTCCAGGACTCAGGGATCCAAACTGCATGAACAGGGCCACACCAGGGCCCTTTTAACCTGGGTGCAGCCAGACAAGGAAGAAATAGGGGGTTCCCAGCAGATTCCTGTCCTCAGGTATCCCACTCTTTTCCTGGAAACACTTGTCAAAAATTGTGCTAAAACTCCAGTTTAGCAGGTGCCCTCTGATTAACTACACTTTCAAGCATTCTGGAAGAATTTGCTGTAGGAAGTGAGAGCATCAGACTCAGATCATCAGCCATCAGTGGCATGGTTATGGGAGAGATAGGACAAGAGTCCTGGAGTCTTGATCCCCAGGGAACAGGCCATCTTTGAAAGACTTAGGGCTGTGTTTTAACACTGTTTTTATCATCACATTTCTCTCTCTGTCTTCCGTTTTTCTCATGCTGGGTGGTCAGGAACCCGCAGGGCCTGTGGGCAGCATGCCATCTCTTTCCCTAACTCTCCAGGTTTCCAGGCCTCAGAGATTTTAGGTAATGAAGAGAGGGCCAATGTTACCTTTTACCATTTCAGTCTGGCCAAGAGTAAATTAAGAGTTGGTCTGCAAGTATTTATTAATTCCTCAAATATTTATTAAGGGCAAAAGGGGATGGTGGTGTGTGGGGAACCCCCACACAGATTACTTTAAGCCCTACCTCCTCATCTGGAAACTTCCCAAGACCTCACACCTGGTCTGTGTTCCCACTTGCCCTTAAAGCTACATGACATATGCCCTTCTAAGCTGCAGTCTGGGTCTCTCCATTTGGGTTTCAGGCTCAAGGAAGTCTGTAGGAGTGACAGCTCCACATGGCTAGGTTTGTCCTCAACTGACTTGGAGGCAGAGGGAGGAGTTACTTTCTCCCTTTGCAGGGAGGTGATGCAGAACAATGTTAAGCAGAACTCTGGGCCAGCAGCAAATGCTTTGTTAGTGGGCAGTATGAAAACCCTGAAGGTGTTTTATTTAACTAAAAAGGGTTCTATGCTTTAATTCCACAATTGATTTTGCTCCTCAGGTCTTATAATATGGAAGACAAGGAGGTAGGGGAGAAGGTCCCTCTCTAATTAGCCTGTCTGGCCACAGAGGCAAGAATGCTGGTGAGGGGCCCAGTGAGCAGCAAACAGCCTTATGTGCACACCTGTTAGTGGGGAGCAGGGCTGTCAGGTGCAGCTCCAGGACAAGGTCAGATGAGTGCACCAAGTGACAGGTGTGAGCTCGATTCAAAACCACTTGGTTTGACTCAAGTGCCAGAAACCATTTAGTGACCAGGGGATTCCACTTCAGGAACTAAATTTACTCCCACTACAAAACAGTAAAACAGTATTTACCAGTGGTAGAACAGAGATAGGATTAATGTACCAATGGCACAAACTTGCAACGAGTAGTAAATAAGCAGTAATGATGAATATAGTAATGATGAATGAAGGTGATAATATTGTACTGTAACTATGTAATGAGATAAATACATGTAATGTGGTCAATATCAAAATTATGTAATATTGCCACAACAATTGTATTATAATATTTTTATACATTGTATATATATATATATATATATATATTTATTTATTTATTTATATAGCAAAGTAGCACATTGTACATTTTCAATTTACACAGTATTATATGTCAAATATATTCCAGAAAGACAAAAGTCTCTAGAGTGTTCAATGTATGTACTGTCACTGTCAGCTTGGTTCATTCACCCCTCCCCTCCATACCCTTCCATTCCCCTCCCCCATTTCTCTGCTGGTGTCTGGCTACTGTCACCACTACCACCCATTTCACTCTGTCATCTCTTCTCTCCTTCTCTTCCTTTCTCTCTCCATATGTCATTCTCATGCTAGATCATCAAGAACTCTCCCCAGCCATCCCCAACCATGGGCAGAAAGCCACCTCCCTCCCTGTCTCTTCAAGCTCTTCCTGGTCTCAGAGATTTTAAGTCTCATGAAGAGAGGACCAGTGGTTGTTTTAACCAGTTTCTGACCTGCCTGGGAGTAAGTCAAGAGTCAGTATGCAAGTATTTCCTAAGTCTCCACTGGGTGTGAGTCTCCAGTGCTTCAGGCACTGAAACAGACAGAGTCAGAGTCCTCAAGGGATTTCTATTCCAATGCATAAGGCAGAACGTAAACATGTAATATGCAGAGAGTGAATAATGTAATGTTAAGTGGTTCCCCATTATTTTCTGGTTGCAGAATATTACTTACCAGTACCTAAAAACACTTGACAAAATCTGCTTATACACCAATAAACCAAGTTTGACAGTTCTCCAGTGGTAACGACATTTGTTTTTCCCTTTGAAGGTCCTTCTGCAGCACCCCTTGGGCCTTCTGGGGAGGTGGATAGGTGTGAAGAGACAACTAATGGGATCTCTTGAGACTCTGGGCATCCTGGACTAAGAATTTCTGTTCTCCCACACTCTTATCTAAGAGTTTTAAGCAGAAGAAAAGAGGTTACAGGCAGTCCTGATGTGCTGTGCATATGACCCTGACTCTAGATGTCAGGTGTTCCTTCAAGCCATTTTGCAAATAGGGTGCACCTACAAGGTGCCAGGCAGTGGGTCAGGAGTGGGAACAGGGACACCACCCTAGAACTCACAGTCAAGGAGGAGTGCATGTATATAAAGAGATGATAAGGTGAGGCATATGTGAAGAGTGAAATTATGCTCAGGGTGCTATAGAAATACAGAGCACAGGAACAAACCCCAGTTTGGGATAAGGGGCTTCTCATGGATCAAATTTGCTCTGAGGTGAGTAGGAAAGAATGGACAGGCTGAGGGAGCAATCCTGGCCTCCTGACAGGACACTGTCACTTCCTCTACTTCCCCTCCATGGAATAATCCCCTTCAGAGCTGGCCCGTGCTCCAGAATCAGCCACAATCCTTCCCAGAGCTACACAAATCTCTCACCCTCTTAACCATCACCTCAATGTTGACCCTGTACTCCCTTTTCCTGCAGGTGTCCCTGGGTCAGTCCAAGGAGTCAGGATAATGCCTGTCATGGCTGCAATAGCATAAAGAAAAATGCAAAGCCAATCTTCTCCATTTTGCCTTGTAAGACCTTACAACTGCTTTCTTGTGCAAGGGAGAATTTCTTCTTATGTATGCCTTTCCCTGGGATAGTGCAGGCTATCCAGTGTCCCAGACACTGCCAGTTCACATTTGCTGGCTCAGAGCATCTCATTGAGCTGTGAAGACCTCACAAGTATGGAGAAAAAGGGCAGGTGGATGGCTCCTGCCTACATAGAACAATGTCTTGAGTCAAAAATAAATCAGGAACTCTGGCTCAACCTCCATAAATAGTTCTTAATCATTGAAAACTGGAAGGAAAATCTAATCCATTTCTCTGTAGCAGAAGGTGAAAATGTGAGATCAGTGATGTTAGGAAGAGAGAGAGAAGCAGTAGCAGCTATTTCTGCATTTCTCTATGGCATCAAATCACAAAACCAAACATGGGAGCTATTCGTGGACCTAGCACCCAAATACTAGTGCTTGGGCCATGTTTCAAGGGAAAGTGAAGTAATAACATGGACTAAACCCTAGATTACTCACAAACATTTAAATTTTATTCAAGCGTCTTTAACTGCACACCTTCTATCACACTAGGCTTTGCCTTGGAATTTACTGTGTGTGTGTTGTGTAGGAGTGTGTTGTGTGCATACATGCTCATATGTAAACTTGTATGTACATGCATTTGAGTGTGTGTGTGTGTGTGTGTGCATATATCTCCATGTAAGTGTGTGTGTTTTTCTAGCTGCTAGTGGGATTGAGGATTGCCTGATTTTACCTGCTGTGATTAATTTTTGTATTAGTTTGGCTAGGTCACAGTACCCAGATATTTTGTTAAACATTATTTTAAATATTTCTGGGAAGATAGTTTTTAGGTGGGATTAATATTTAACTCAGCATTTTTTTCCTCCCCAAGAAGGACAGCCTAGGATGAGTCAGATGTTTCATGTGTGTGTCAGTCCATGGCCACCCCCTCAGGCTCCAACAGGGCAGTTTACCTGAGTGTGGAAACCCAAGGTGAAAGATCATGTGGGGGTGGACTCTTGGAAACTGGGCTATATCATCCAATTTCTTTTAGCCCTCCATCCCCCATGCTTATTTTATGCCATAACCAAGGTTCCCTTTATTTTTTATTTGTAAAAATTTGTAATTGAAGTATAGTTGACATATAATATTCTATTAGTTTCAGGTGTACAACATAGTGATTCAACAATTTTATACATTACACAGGGTTCACCATAATAAGTGTAGGACCATCGGTCACCACACAAAGTTATTATATTAGCAACTATATTCCTTGTGCCAAATTTTTCATCCCCATGACTTATTAATTTTATAACTGTAAGCTCTTAATAACTGTGCCTCTTAATACCCTTCACCTATGTTGCCCATCCCCCACACACTCTTGCCTCTGGTAGTAACTAATTTGTTCCCTGTATTTATAAGTTCCTTTCTCTCTTTTTTTGTTGTTGTCTGTTTGTTTTTTAGATTCTACATATAAGTGAAATTATATGATTTTTACCTTTCTTTGTCTGACTTATTTCACTTAGCAGAATACCCTTTAGGTCCATTCATGTTGTCCCAAATGGAAAAATCTCATTCTTTTTTTATGGATGAGTAATATTCCATTGTGTATATATACCAATACCATATCTTCTTTATCCATTTCCAAGGTTCCCTTTAAGTCCTATGCCAAACACCTGCCTCTACACCTTATATTTTGGGCAGATGTATTAGTCAGGAGTCTCTAGGGAAACAGAACCAATAGGATGGGCATATATTCATTTTGTAAGAAATTGGCTCATGTGACTTTGAAGGCTTGGCAAGTCCAAAATCTGCAGACAGGCTGTAGAGTAAGTGGACAGGCTGGAGACTTAGGTAAGAGTTGCACTTCAAGTTCAAAGGCAGTCTACTGACAGAATTTCCTTAGAGGAGGTCAGTCTTTTTTCTAGTCAGGCTTTCAATTGATAGGATGAGGCCCACCCACATTATGGGGTCTAATCTGTTTTAATCTTTATAGAATGATTTTCTTTGAGAAATTTGGAAACCATTAACTACAACATAACATGCTTCAGGTGAGAAAAGTGTGTGCTACACTTTGCTAACTGACTTTCCCAAAGTCCCAGAAGGAGGATGTGGAAAAGTCAGGTCAAACTGGACAGTGGACATCCCCATTTTCAATCTAGTGCTCCTTCATTTTCCTTGGTTTGTATGACATTATAGGCTAAACAAGAAAGTAGGCTTGGGTGGAGCCCTTAAGTTAAAAAAAATACTAAGATTGAGTGCTAATATTTCTATATTCTAAGATTTGTTTACCTGCAAGATGGCTCCTGCTTACAGCTTGCTTGCTTTGGACCATGAAGTCCAGTTGGGAGAGAGTTTATAATACCCCCTCAAATATCATCACAGAGTGAGCTAAGCAGGAGATGATGTGGAGAACAAAATAATAGGGAAGAGATAAAGGGTTAGATACTGGCCAAAGAAAGGGGCCTGTCCAGAGGTTAGACCCTTGACTTTGTTCAAGTTCAGAGACTATGTGACCAGAAGGAGCCCTGGACAGATAAAGTGCAGCCTCCCTCCTCAGCAGCATAATATTGAAAACATCCAAAAGTCACTATGGAGGATGATTCAGGATGGAGAAGTCTTCCTCTGTCATCAACCCCATGGAGGACATTTTTCCTCATGTCTAAGGTGGGTTGCTCTGACATCACTGCTGGGAATTTCAACACACACATACCTTTCAAGTTGGGTGGCCTTTCAGGTGTTCAAGACAGGAAGCTCTCTTGCCCCTCCCTCACCCCTAGACTCTATTCTTCTCTACCAAGCTGAGTATGACCCCTTACTCCCCACACACACCACGACACAATTTCTGGTTTTTATTTTCTCCTTGTCTTCTTCCTTTGGACTAGCAGTAGGTATTCACAGTGTACTCACCTCTTTATCAAATTTTATCTCTCTAATTCCTACAACAATCTTAGGATGTGGTCATTGTTTATCCCATTTTAAGGGGAAGCCTGAGGAAAAATAAAGGTAGTTGGTTTGTTCCTCTTCATATAACTGGTGGGTGACAACAAGTCTCTCTGACCTAAGTCCCCAGCTTTTTGGATCCGCACTTGGCTATGTCACTGATGCTAGGCTTGCTGTCCCCCTCCCCTAGACTGGGCACTGCTCAGATGGCAGAGCCCAGGGAGTGCCATAATACAAGAATGGTCACCTCAGGGTGGAAAGAGAGGCTAGTCACAGGAAAACCTTCTTATGGTCCCAAAATGTTTTCTCATTTGGCAGCTGCTACCCATGCTGGGCTCTGTGTCATGTAACAGATATGCCAATAAGTTCAATGGGAAGGTTGTCCCTGAAGATACAGCTGTGGTTGTTTAATTGAGGAAGTACCAATGACAAAATAAAACAAACAAAACAAAAACGTATTTCTTATAGACTCTCTTCAATAAAGAGAGATGTCTTTTAAGCAATAGCAACAATGCAAAATCCCTTGCCATATCCCTCCCCTGGACCCTGAGTCCTGCCCTCTGAAGGGGCCTGAACCATATCCCTGACACTCCAGACAGCAGAAGTGCCCCTGTGCAGCTTCCTCCATGACAAGAATACCTGTCAAAGCAGAAATGACTCTTCAGAAGGTACCCTCCTCAACACAGTCATGAAGCAGGTGGATTTTCTTTCCTCTCACCATAGACTCTATTTTCACCCAACAATATGGAACCACATATGGTCCCAGAAAAGGCTACTGCCCAAAATTCTAGGCAAATCATGAAACAGTTTGTCCACCAGCTTTTCCCAAGTACCCTAACCAGTGGAAGTTGGCCAGATGTGACATGTTCTCAGGGCACCCCTTGGAGCCTGGACAGGTGTGTCCTTCTCTGGCTACCATCACCTGTAGTGGACAAACAAGGCCATTCTTCCATCGCAGCACCCTCTACCCACAAAGAAAGAAAACATTAACTTTTCTTCAGGTTTTATAAGGGAAAACAGAATTCTCCTAAATGATCTTAAAATTCACATGAGAAGCCACTCTCCTCTTCTCCATACCACAGAGTAGTTGTTGAAGCCACCTGCCTTCCCTCCCTTCCCTGCTCCATCTCTCAGTTAGTTAGACCCTTCCCAGGACTAACCTTTGGCTCTGTGACCCCTTCCTCAGTTCCAATGGAATCATGCCCCTGCCTCTCTTTGATCCATTAAAAATATTATCCCTGAGGAATCTTGACTTTTGTTCAGTTAATGTCCAGACTATTTTGGATATAGACAGGTGGATTTGGGAGGCTGGAGAATGGCAGGAGTTACAAGAAAAGGAGTAATGGCTTATCTGAGAAAACAGGGCACAGGGAAATGGGGAGGAATTCCTTCCTCTTTGGAATACCCCTCCAGTCTCTAAACCCAATTGACTAGCTCCCAAAATGGGCTCCACTCTCAGCTCCTCAGCCTCCTTCCCAGAGGAAGCCTACTCCAGGGTGAGGAGGTCAGGCACATGGGCGGCAGAGGAATGGGACAGCTGAGGAGCTGTGAGGTCTGCAGGACCCTCAGGAAAGTAGAGAGTAAATATTTCCCTTAAACTGTATTTAGATTATTATACCTTGCTTCAGCTACAATGCTAAGTAAACAGAAAAGATTCAAAACAGTATGTGAGCTCTACTGTGTACAGTTGTAAGTTACGTATTTGTAGTTGAAAGCCCAATGCCACCCCTACATTGGATATTGTGGAGTTCATTTTAATACAAGGAATTGCTAAAAGAAAAGAAATATAGAATTTCAAAACTCCCCCTGAAGCATTGGGGGGGGGGGGTGCCACAATGTGTGATGTTTCTGTAACAGCTCTGTTTCTTACTGTATTTAAGGAGATGCAAATATAAGGCACAAAACTTTGTAGGGGAGATAAGCAAACAGAACAGCCACCAAAACTCTAAATGATGTGTGTTTATGGATGGACATACTCTTGTGACAGAATGGCTAAATAATGTCTCCCAAAGATAGCCACACCCTAATCCCGAGAACTTGTGGATACATTACCTCACTGAGCAAAAGGGATTTTTGTAGATGCGGTTCCATGAAGGATCTGGAGATGGGGAAAGTATCCTGGGTTATCCATGTGATCCTAATGTACTCACAAGGATCCTCATAAGAGGGAGGCAGGAGGATCAGAGTGAGTCATAGTAGATGTAATGATAGAAGCAAGATACTGGAGTGATGTGAACAAGGGGCCATGGGCCAAGGAATTCAGGCAGTCTGTAGAAGCTCAAAAGACAAGGAAATAGATCTCCTCTGAAAGCTCCAGAAAGAACTCAGCCCTGCCAACACTTTAATTTTAGACTCTGACTTCCAGAACTCTAAGAGAATAAAGTTGTATTAAATCACTGAGTTTGTGGTGATCTGTTACAGCAAATAGGAAATTAAAAAAAAAAAACTTCATTCCTTCTGCCTGAAATTACTGAAGGAGACAGGAGGTAGGAGGACAGAGAAGGGGTAGGAGCATAAAGGGCACTTAGTGTATGAGCTCTGGAGCCCCTAGACTAGTTCCAGTGGTCTGCTGGAGATGATACTCAGGAGACTTGACTGTTAAATATTCAGAAATTTTGGAAGACTGTTGTTAAACCACCGGTTACCTTGAAATTGCCCAGGTGGGAGGATTTATACCTTGAAAAGTACATAAATCCAGGCTTTGCTCCCCTTCCCACAGCGGCTTTACCAGCCACTGTTGCTTAACCCCAGCCTGGGAGCTGATAAATTCAGGAGTGCTATGATGGAGTCAGCCAGATGGCAGGAGGGTGGGTGGCTTCTAGCAGTTGAGGACTTCAGTCCTACACCTGGAAGAACCTGAATTCAGCCAACAATCCAGTGAACCTGGAAGAGGACCGAAGCTCCAGAAAGTAATGCAGGAGCCAGCACCTTGATCTCAGTATCATGAGACCCTGAGGAGGGGTCCCAGCTAAGTTGTGCCCACACCCTGGACCCAAGGACACCATGAAATAATAAGTGTGTGTTGGTTAAGCTGCTGTTTATGTGATTTGTTATGCAGCAATACAAAACGAATACACATTCTATAAACAATTTCTTGCCCTCCCAAATATTCTCTTCCTCAGGTTAACCATCCCTATTCCTTTAAAAAAATTTTTTTAATGTTTATTTCAGAGAGAGAGAGACAGAGACAGAAACAGAGACAGAGACAGAGAGACAGAACGGAGGTTGGGGGGAGGTGCAGAAATAGAGGGAGACACAGAATCCGAAGCAGAATCCAGGCTCCTAGCTGTCAGCACAGATCCCGACTCAGGGCTCGAAGTCACAAGCTGTGAGATCATGACCTGAGCTAATGTCAGGTGCCTAACCGAATGAGTCACCCAGGTGCCCCTCCTTACTCCTTTTTAAAGCAGTTTTTACACAGTCCAATGTTCTGTTTCTGTCCCATCTTCATCTCTCTCGTCCTGAGTTGTTTCAGATACCAATATTCCTCTAACTATAAGGGGTCCTATAAAAAGGTGGGTCTGACAGGACAGACACAATGATAAGCAGCTCCAGGAGGTAGGCACAGGGTCCATGTTCTGAAATGAATTTCTGGTGGATGTGGCCATGGTGGTTCCTGTGATTGTAGCTAACTCCAGGAGACAGAGGGCAATCACAGAGGGTAAGAAAATGTGGGAGCTGGCAGAGAGACACCCCTCCCCTCTGGGTCCCTCATGGATATTATCCCATTGTGAGTTCTCAGCCCACCAATGAAAGGTTTCTGTTAAGACTTCAAGAGAGATGTCATCACAGCAGCAATAAAGGAGCAATACTCCTCAGGTCCTTGAACACTGCCCACTGGCCCCAGCCAGCATGGACGCCTCAAGTGCAGTGCCCACGGTGCCCCCAGAATGTCCACTGAAGCAGACATGCAGCCTCTGAGGCCACCACCCAAATTCAGACTTGAGGCCCCCCCTCATGCACCTCTTTCACCCATAGAGCACCCACAGCCCCACAAAATTCCAGCTGTCATGGGTTCCAAGTATAAAACCTTCACAGTCCATTGGCTTCCCACAGGCAGTTAAGTGACCCATCCCAGATTCTTCTGATGAAGTTTTGGGGTGGTGGCGAGGGGGTTTGTGGGGTGGTCCAGAGCTGATGTCCAAGAAAGAATTCTTGAAGATGTCTTTGGTGCAAAAAGGTGATTCTATTAAAGCTCAGGGACAGGAGCACCTGATCAGTCTGTTAAATGCCAACTTCGGCTCAGGTCATGATCTCACAGTTTGCGAGTTCCAGCCCCGTGTCACGCTCTGTGCTAACAGCACAGAGCCTAGAGCCTGCTTCAGATTCTGTCTCCCTCTCTCTCTGCTCCTCTGCTGCTCATGCTCTTTCTCTCTCAAGAATGAATAAACATTAAAAAAAAAAAAAGCTCAGGGACAGGGCCTGTGGGCAGGAAGAGATGTACTGGGGTCGTGACAGGTAACTCATTATATACCCTCAGGCTGGGAAGAGGCAGGGATAGAGTCAGTCTCTAAGGAATTTTGGAAGCAAGGTTTCCAGGACCTTGAGGGGCTAGCTATTTCTAGGGAAGCACAAATTATTACCATTTAATAAAAGTTCAGTCATGAGACCCTTCATATGCATATTGGGGGGCTATAAGCTTGGAGTATGGTTGCAAGTATATATCTTGGGGCAGTTGAGATACAGGAGGTAGACTTGCAGGATCCTCAAGGTTTGGATAACGTTAAGCTAAGGTTCTCTTTGCCCCTAGCAAAGTGTCATCATTGAAGCAGCTGAGCTCCTAGAGGGAAGTCACTCTGCCAGTTTCAAGGACTTGTCAATAGGCTATAGGCAGTAAGGGAATTTAATTTTTTATTTGCCTTAGTTTCCCACATTACCATGGCAAGTACTTAAACCTTTCCTTTGTTCTTGGGTAGCCAGTAGTGTCCAAGGAATATCACACATATTCCACCTGTGTGTGTGTGTGTGTGTGTGTGTGTGTGTGCATGCACGTCAGCCTGTAATTTGCCCTCAGCTTGCCCCAAGATCCCTCATTGCTTTCTAGGAAACAAGAGGGATTAGACCAGAGTACTCTCAGGATTATCCCTGGAGCCCAATGGGTGCCTCCTTCCCCTTCTATCTTCTGATTAGACTGGGCTGGCTCTTCCAGCTGCTGCTAGCCCAACCTGTGCTGACTCCTGGTGGTAAAAGATCATTAGGAAAACTGTTCTCTCCCTCCTGTTACCAAAAATATGAAGACCTTGTAAAGAAAAGATGATTCCAAAATTGATAAGAAATGTTCTAAATCATCTGAAATTCCCCCAGAATTTCCTGACTTGGCAGTCACACCTTCAGTGAAGAAAATTGGTCCCCAGTCTTTTATTGCATGTACAGAGATTGAGCCTGCAGTAGGCACCCAGCTCACAGATAGGGCTTCTCTTCATCTCTGTTCTCTCCATTCAAATATCTGTCTCAGCAAGACCCCAGATTTTTCCCTCCTGCAGGGAAATGGATAGGTGACACAGTCACAGTAGCACACAGGAAACAGAAGCTGGTTGAAAAGCCTTGGGAAGAACCTGAGAAGAATATGGGTCACTGCAGAGGGAGTAGGGGGGGGGGGGGCTTCATTCAGGAGAATGACTCCCACTTTCCCGCTGCCTAAAAGCCACCATGTCCGCTGATGCCCTTCCAAGTGTACCCTGTCCTGTGTCCTCCCTCTACTCCCGAAGCAAGTCTCTACAGGCAAGGGGCTTGGTGTGTATGGCAGGGGGGAGGGAAGAGAGGTTCAGGGCAAAGGGGGCACTAGTTCCAGGGAAGAAAAGATTGATCCTCAAGCCTGGGACACAAGAGTGACATGTGAGTCCACCCCTGCTTGCTTGGGTCCCTGACCCAGATGGGAGCTGTATCCTGGATGAATATGGGTGGTCTGGGATTTCCAGCCCATAAGGTCCAATGGTGCCTGCCTCCCAGAGTCTCTGAACTGATGATGGAAGCCAGTGCTTGGAGACAGATCTCCTCACTATCACCCCCACCTTCATGAATCCAGATCTCCCTCCTCTGACAAACAGTTTACTTTATTCTTAACTCCCTTGCTAGATTTTGTCTTGTTTATCCACTCATTTATTACCCAAACATTCACTGAGCATCTATTATATATCAGGTCCTGGGCTAGCATTGAAGATGCAAAGAAGAATAAGAAGGCCCTTTCATGGAGCAGAGCATCCTGTGAGGCAGTAGACATATGTGTACACATCCACTGCCTCCCAGCAGAACTGGTGAGGGCACCAAGTTGTAGGGAGTGCATGGGGGATGTTCAGAGGTAGCATCTCTTGACTATAGCAGGTGGGGCCCAGGGATGTCTGAATGGAAGGCAGAGTTTTCAGGATGAATTAGAAGGTGAAAAAAATAGTAAACATCAATCAGACAAGAGCGGGGAGGAATTTCAGTTTAAGAGAAGAGCAATGGCAAAGCTACTGAAATATTGCTGCATCTCTTCATTGATAATAAGCATCAATTACTGAGTGACAAAGACGTGTTGGGCTGTGTGGTAGGGACTAGGAGTACAGAGATAAAAATAAGTATTTGTTGATGTCCTAGACTAGCCTATAATTTGAGGAAGAGAAATTGGGAAATAAGTAGGCAATGTGGGGATGAATCTTAGAATGAGCCTGGCTCAGACAACTAACAGCCTGGGAGGGTCAGGTAAATCATGCCCAGGACAAATGTCCTAGAAGTTCGAGGAGAGAGGAATAAAGAGGGAGGAAGGAGTGGGAGGAGGGAGGAAGTGACTGACAGAAAAAGGCACAGAGTCAAAAAAGCCCAGCACCAGCACGTTTTGGGAACCACAAGTAGTTTAACCCCAGAATCTATGGTAAAGGTAGAAAACTGAGGTGGAAGAATTTTGTAGACCCAACTTTTGAGACTCTTTGGCCTCATCTTCAGTTTGTTGGTATATTACATTTTCTCTCCTAAAATTCGCTGTGAGAGTGCTGTGGAGGATGAATTAGAGCTGGGACACTTTGGGAGACCTGTGACAATGACAAGTTCAATGAAGCAACAGCAGTTACCATGAGGCTGATGGGGCCCACAGAAGAGAAATGCTCATGGTGGCTCCCAATGCCAGACTGGAACACAAACCTGTGGTTCAGGAAATATAACTGGCAGGTGCTGCTAGCACATTTGGTGTAAGACTGAATGGGAGGCAGAGGCTGGATGATCCTGAGTTTCTGAACTAGAAGTCTCAGTATATGAGAACATGCTTCACAGAGTTGGAGCACACAAGAGAACATGTTAGAAAAGATGTGGAAGGTGACACATTCTGATTTTGTGAAATCAGTTTGAGGTGCCAAAGTACATCCAATGAATGTGAACATGTAGTCATGGAAAAGAAGGAAGAGTGTGGGCTTTGGATTTCTTTGGCAATAAAGGTGGTAGAAAGCAGTGAGAGAAAATGAGGTCAGCAACAATGTGTCAAATGAATGGAGCCAGGTGAGGTTGAAAGGATTGAGCAGAGGAGGAAGAGGATCTTTTCATGGAGGAGGGTAGATTAGGCCAGAGAAATGTGGCACCATCCAGATAATAGAGGAGCCCAAGGTGAAAGAGGTGAAAAAGAGAACACAATACTGTCAAATACTGCGGCAAAGTCAAACTGGATCAATACAGAACCATGTTCATGAAGATGTCATAGAACTTCCATCACCTAATACATAAAATGAGCAAAAATGCATAACATCAGGAAAACATCACCAACAGTAATTGAAAACAGAAAGAAAGGATTATGAGTGTTTCCCATGGGGCACCTATGGCCCAGGAGAGAGAGAGCTGGCTGCTTGGGCTGTGTGAAATCCTATCAAAGAGTGTTGCCTGGAGGGGAGGTAATCACAGCAGAGAGAAGCTGGAGAGAGGAGCTGCCAAATGCCTAGGTGCTGTAGGAGCCATATGAAATCAGCACTGTGATCAACACCCCAAGTAGGGGTGGATAGGTACCCTGAAGAACATTCCAATTCACCACAAGTGAAAAGGTCAGGTTTAATCACTATCAAGCCCAGAAATCTCATAAGCATCAGGACATCAGAACAGTATCAATCATGTAAGAACTTGTCTATTCCTTCTGTCTCCTCCCTCTGCAATCCCTTTCCTAAAACCAGGGGCAGCTGGGTGAATGAGAGAAGAGGAGGAGAAACTCCAAAAAAACAAATAGAGAAGATATTCTCCTTTCTGGTCCCAAGATGGAGAAAGAAGGAAATCCAATGTTCAGGAACTATACCTTCTCTTTTTTAACAATTTATTTATTTAAATTCAAGTTAGGTAATATACAGTGCAGTATTGGTTTCAGGAGTAGAACCAGAGGTTCATCACTTACATATAACACCCAGTGCTCACCCCCAACAAATGTCCTCCTTAATTCTCATCACCTAATTAGCCTATTCCCCCACCCACCTCTTGTACAGCAACTCTAAATTTGTTGTCTGTATTTAAGAGCCTCTTATGGTTTGCTTCATTTTCTGTTTTTATTTTATATTTCCTTCCCTTCATCCATGTTCATCTGTTTTGTTTCTTAAATCCTACGTATGAGTGAAATCATATGATACTTGTCTTCCTCTGACTGTCTTGTTTTGCCTTGCATAATACACTCTAGTTCCATCCACGTTGTTGCAAATGGAAAGATTTCATTTTTTTTAATCATTTTTTGTATATATATACCACATCACTTTACCCATACATCAGTTGATGAACATTTGGGCTCTTTCCATAATTTAGCAATTGTTGATATTGTTGCCACAAAACATTGGGGTGCATGTGCTCCTTCAAATCATCATTTTTGTATCCTTTGGGTAAATACATAGTACTGCAGTTCCTGGTTTGTAGGGTAGTTCTATTTTTAATTTGAGGAACCTCCATACTGTTCTCCAGAGTAGCTTCCCAGTGCAAGAGGGTTCCCTTTTTTCCACAACCTTGCCAACATCTGTTGTTTCCTGAGTTAAGTTTAGCCATTCTGAAAGATATGAGATTGTACCTCATTGTGGTTTTGATTTGAATTTCCATGATGATGAGTGATGATGAGCATCTTTTCATGTGTCTGTTAGTGATCTAGATGTCGCTTTGGAAAAGTGTCTATTCATGTCTTTTGCCCATTTCTTTACTACATTGTTTGTTTTTTGGGTGTTGAGTTTGGTAACTTCCTTAGATTTTGGACACTAACACTTTATCTGATATGTCATTTGAAACAATCTTCTCACATTCTGTCCGTTGCCTTTTAGTTTTGTTGATTGTTTTCCTCACTGGGCAGAAGCTTTGAATCTTGATAAGGTCCCAATATTTCGTTTATGTCTTTTTTTCCTTATCTCTGGGCATAAATCTAGGAAGAAGTTGCTACAACCAAAGTCAAAGAGCTTGCTGCCTGTTTTCTCCTCTAGTATTTTGATGGTTTCCTGTCTCACATTTAGGTCTTTCATCCATTATGAATTTATTTTGGTATATGGTGTAAGGCAGTGGTTCAGTTTCATTCTTTTGCATGTCGCTGTCCAGTTTTCCCAACACCTTTTTCTGAAGAGACTGTCTTTTTCCATTGGGTAGTTTTTTCTGCTTTGTCAACGATTAGTTGGCCATACATTTCTTGCTCCATTGCTGGGATCTTGATTCTTTTTCCATTGATCTATGTGTCTGTTTTTGTGCCAGCACCATTATCTTGATGATTACAGCTTTGTAATACACCTTGAAGTCTGGAATTGTGATGCCTCCAGCTTTGGTTTTCTTTTTCAACATTACTTTGACTATTCTGGGTCTTTTCTGGTTCCATACAAGTGCTAGGACTATTTATTCTAGCTCTGTGAAAAATGCTGGTGTTATTTTGGTAGGGATTGTATTGAATGTGCAGATTGCTTTGGGTAGTATTGACATTTTAATAACATTTGTTCTTCCAATCCATGAGCATGGAATGTTTTTCCATTTCTTTGTGTCTTCTTCAATTTCTTTCATAACCTTTCTATAGTATTTGGTGTGCAGATCTTTTATCTCTTTGGTTAGGTTTCTTATGGTTTCTAGGTATCTTATGGTCTTGATCCAATTGTAAATAGGATCAACTTCTTGATTTCTCATTCTGCTGCTTCATTATTGGTGTATAGAATGCAACTAGGCGCCTGGGTGGCTCAATCAGTTAGGCGTCTGACTTTGGCTCTGGTCATGATCTTGCGGCTCGTGAGTTCGAGCCCCACATCAGGCTCTGTGTTGACAGCCCAGAGTCTAGAGCCTGCTTTGGATTCTGTGTCTCCCTCTCTCTCCACCCCTCCCCTGTTCATGCTCTGTCTCTCTTGCTCTCAAAAATAAATGAAATTTTAAAAAAATAAATGCAACTGATTCATGTACATTGATTTTATATCCTCCAACTTTTCTGAATTCATGTATCAGTTCTAGTAGTTTTTTGATGAAATCTTTTAGGTTTTCCATGTAGAGTATCATGTCATCTGCAAAGACTGAAAGTTTGACTTCTTTCCAGCAGTGGTGAGAGTCACATCCCTATCATGTTCCTGACCTTAGGGGTAAAGCTCTCAGTTTTTCCCTATTGAGGATGATATTAGCTGTGGGTCTTTCATATATGGCCTTTATGATGTTGAGGTATGTTCCTTCTATTCCTACTTTCTTGAGGGTTTTTATCAAGAAAAGATGCTGTATATTGTCAAATGTTTTTTTCTGCATCTATTGAGAGGATCAGATGGTTCTTATCCTTTTATTAGTGTGGTATACCATGTTGATTGATTTGTGACTATTGAACCAGATCTGCAGCTCAGGAATAAATCCCACTTGATCATGGTGAATAATTATTTTTATGTATGTTTGAATTTGATTTGCTAATATCTTGTTGAGAATTTTTGCATCCATATTCATCAGGGATATTGGCCTGTATTTCTCCTTTTTAGTGGGATCTTTGTCTGGCTTTGGAATCAAGGTAAAGTTTTGGAATCAAGCTCATAGAATGAGCTTGGAAGCTTTCCTTCCATTTGTATTTTTTGAAAAGTTTGAGAAGAATAGGTATTAACTCTTCTTTAAATGGCTAGTAGCATGCCCCTGGGAAACCATCCTGGACAAGAGTCCAGGACTCTTGTTTATTGGGAGATTTTTTTTTTTTTAATTTTTTTTTCAACGTTTTTTTTTTTATTTATTTTTGGGACAGAGAGAGACAGAGCATGAACGGGGGAGGGGCAGAGAGAGAGGGAGACACAGAATCGGAAACAGGCTCCAGGCTCCGAGCCATCCCCAGAGCCTGACGCGGGGCTCGAACTCACGGACCGCGAGATCGTGACCTGGCTGAAGTCGGACACTTAACCGACTGCGCCACCCAGGCGCCCCTATTGGGAGATTTTTAATTACTGATTCAATATTTTGCTGGTTATGGGTCTGTTCAAATTTTCTACTTCTTCTTGTTTCAACTTTGGTATTTTGTGAGTTTCTAGCAATTTTCCCATTTCTTCTAGATTTCCCAGTTTGTTGGCATATAATTTTTGATAGTATTCTCTTATCATTGTTTGTATTTCTGTGGTGGTTTTGTTCTTTTCTCTTTTATTTGTTATTTTATCTATTTGACTCTTCTCTCTTTTCTCTTTGAGAAGTCTGGCTAGGAGTTTATCAATTTTGTTTATTTTTTTTTAAGAACCAGCGTTTAGTTGTATTGATCTGTTCTACTGGTCTTTGTTGTTGTTTCCATATCATTTATTTCTGCTCTAATCTTTATTATTTCCCTTCTTCTGCTGGCTTAGGCTTTATTTCCTGCTCCTTTTCTAACTCCTTTAGGTGTAAGGTTAGGTTGTGTATTTGGGACCATTCTTGCTTCTTTTTTTTTTTTTAATTTTTTTCAACGTTTTTTATTTATTTTTGGGACAGAGAGAGACAGAGCATGAACGGGGGAGGGGCAGAGAGAGAGGGAGACACAGAATCGGAAACAGGCTCCAGGCTCCGAGCCATCAGCCCACAGCCTGACGCGGGGCTCAAACTCACAGACCGCGAGATCGTGACCTGGCTGAAGTCGGACGCTTAACCGACTGCGCCACCCAGGCGCCCCATGACCATTCTTGCTTCTTAAGATAGGTCTGAAATGCAATATACTTTCCTCTTAGGACTGCCTTGGCTGCACCCCAAAGGGTTTGGATTCTTGTGTTTTCATTTTCATTGGCTTCCAAGTATTTTTTATGTCTTTAATTTCCTGGTTAACCAGGAAATTCATTCTTTAGTAGGATGTTCTTTAACCTCCATGTATTTGAGGGCTTTCCATATTTTTTCTTGTGATTGACTTTAAGTTTCATGGTGTTGTGGTCAGAAAATATGCATGGCATGATCCAATCTTGTATTTTGGAGGCCTGAATTGTGACCCAGTACGTGCTCAATTCTGAAGAATGTCCCATGTGCATTCGAGAAGAATGTGTATTCTGCTGCTTTAGGATACGATGTTCTGAATATATCTGTTAAGTCCATCTAACCCAGTGTATCATTCAGAGCCATTGTTTCCTTGTTTATTTTCTGCTTAGATGATCTGTCCATTGTTGTAAGTGGCCTACTATTACGGCCTTATAACCGATGAGTTTCTTTATATTTGTTATTAATTGGTTAATATATTTGGGTTCTTTTAAGTTGGGGGTCTAAATACTTACAATTGCTAGATCTTCTTTATGGATAGACCCTTTAATTATGATACAGTGCCCTACTTCATCTCTTGTTACAGTCTTTGTTTTAAAATCTAGTTTTTCTGATATAAGTATGGCTGTTCTAACTTTCTTTGACATCCACTAACCTGGTATATGGTGCCCCATCCTGTCACTTTCAATCTGCCTGTGTCTTTAGGTCTAAAGTGAGTCTCTTGTAGGCAGCATATAGATGGGTCTTGTTTTTTTATCCATTCTAATGCCCTATGTCTTTTGATTGGAAGATTTAATCCATTTACAGTCACAGTGATTATGGTAAAATATTAACTTAGTCTCAGTGTGTTAACATAGAGTTAGCGTTCCTGGTGATGTTCTCTGGTCATTTGTAGTCTTTGTTTCTTTGGTGGTCTTTTTTTTTTTCCTCCATGCAGAGTGTCCTCCTTAAAATATCTGCAGGGCTGGTTTAGTGGTCACAAACTCCTTTAGTTTTTGTTTGTCTGGGAAACTCTTTATTTCTCCTTCTATTCTAAATGACAGCCTTGCTGGATAAAGGATTCTTCGCTGCATATTTTCCCATTCAGTACATTGAATATTTCCTGCCACTCCTTTTTGACCAAGTTTCAGTGGAAAGGTCTGCTGCTAACCTTGTAAGTGTGTCTACACTTGTAAGTTAAGGACAGTTTGTCCCTAACTGCTTTCAGAATTCTCTCTTTACCTTGTATTTTGCAAGTTTCACTATGATACACCATGGTGTTGGCCGGTTTTTATTGATTTGGAAGGGAGTTCTCTGTGCCTCTTGGCTTGAAGCCTGTTTCCTTCCCCGGATTAGGGAAGTTCCCATCTGTCATTCAATTAAGCCTTCTGTCCCTTTTTCTTGCTCTTCTTCTGGGACTCTGATGATATGAATATCGTCTTGTTTCATGGAATCACTAAGTTCTTTAAGTGTCCCCTCATGATGTAATAATTTCCTTTCTCTCTTTTTTCAGCTTACTATTTTTCCATTTTATCTTCTATATCACCTATTCTTTCCTCTGCTTCTTCCATCCTCATGGTGACTATATCCATTAGTTTTGCATTTCCGTTATAGCATTTTTTTAAAATTTCATCCTGACTAGTTCTTAGGTCTTTGATCTCTGTAGCAAGGGTTTCTCTGGTGTCTTCTATGATTTTTTCAGGCCCAGATAGTAGTCTTATGACTGTTCTAAATTTTTGTCCAGATATATTGCTTATATCTGTTTTGAACAAGTCCCTGGCTATGATTTCTTCTTGTCCTTTTTTAGGGGGGAGGAGGGAAATCCTTTGTCTTGTCATCTTGGCTACGTTTCTGTCTTTTGTGTATTTTAAAAGCTTTTTATGTTTCCTGCACCTGAGAGTACTGCTATATTAAAAGGGGGTTGAAAAGAAGCCAAGATGGTGGAATACACGGAAGATTTTTGTGTCTCACGTCCATGAAATACAGCCAGACCAACACTAAACCATCCTACACACCTAGAAAACTGATTGCAAGATTAACACAACAAACTACACAACCTGAACCACAGATTTCAGCAGGTACACGACACAAAGAGCTGAACTTGGGGAGCAAGAAGCCCTGAAAGGTAGGGAACCCCTTTTGTGGGTGGAGAAAGGACGGAGACTGGGGAGGGGGGTAGCATATGGAAAAGCACCCCTCCTCAAAAGCAGCTGGAGAGAAAGTGGAAAATTGGAAACAGCTGCAGGGACTAAACTAAAAAGGGAGAAAGGAGAAAGGAAAGGGTTTAAATTCCATTAAGGCTGTAAACAAGGGGAGTGCAAAGGCTGCAACTCCACAGCTCGATACCTAGTGGTGCTCTGGTGGGAAAGGTGAATCCCCAGGAACAGAGTGGGGCCTGGGAGGTTCTCGGGCCACACAGGGAAAAGAGATTCCACTGCTGGACAGATTGAAGCCACCTGGTCCCAGCAGACCCCGGAAGGCAGCCACATTCACTGGTGCTGGAGCAAGGTTGTTGAGGGTGAAGCCTGGTGCCAGATGTGTGTTGTGATTTTCCACCATCCCTGAAAGGCTGAGGCTACACTGTCTCACAATCTTTTTGGGGGCAGGCTGGCACCTGGCCTCAGTCTCGGGGCACCGGCAACAGCAGTGTCCAGCAAGCTTCGCTCTTCAAGAACACAAACCTCACCACCTGCTTAATTTATGGACTATAAAGAGCTACATAGACTGACCTCTAGGGGAAAATGAAGCAATTTCAGTCCTACTTCAATCTGTTAGCAGGTTCATCCTGGGTGCAGCCGACATTTGGCCATGGCTCATTTGGCCATTGCTCGGTGAGACCCTCCCGCAGAGGGGTGGAGCGGGTCAAAGACACAGTCCTTCAGAAGTAAAGGGCTGGGGAAAACAGCCTCTGAGACAAAACTTGGGAGAGAGGTACTGCCTGGGGCCTGGTCACAGAGAATGGATAAGTAGGGAGTGGATGAGAGCTGAAGACAGAGGACTGGTGCGCAATTGCTGATCCGGGAGAGCAGACTGGGTGTCAGGGTGGTGCCATTTTTCACCGCTCCCGCTCACGCGCATGCACATGTGCACTAATGAGCACTGCAACAATCCACCCCAGTAGGCTAGCAGCGCCATCTAGTGGAGAGCAGAGCTGTTACACCGAGGCCTGCCCAACTGGGCCAACTTCGCTCTTCAAGAACACAAACCTCACCGCCTGCTTAATTTATGGACTATAAAGAGCTACATGGACTGACCTCTAGGGGAAAAAGAAGCAATTTCAGTCCTACTTCAATCTGTTAGTAGGTTCATCTATTTAATTTTTTCTCTCTCTCTTTTTCCTTTTTCTCTTTTACAATTCTTTTCTTTTTCTTGAATACAGAAAGAGAAAAAACTCATCTTTATTTTCAATTTTTATTTAAAATATCTCTTTAATTTTTATTACTGTATTTTTTACTTTTGTGTAAATTTTTTCAAATTCTACTTTACTCCCATCATTTTATTTTAGTCTACTTCAGTGTACTCACCTTTTCAAATTTTCAATTTCCTTTTTGTTCTTTCTTTTTCTTTTTTCTATTTTTCATTTCTATTCTTTTTCTTGAATGCAGAAAGAGAAACACTTCATTTTTACTTTCAATTTCTTTTAAAAATATTTTTATTACTATATTTTTTGCTTGTATGTAATTTTTTTCAAATTCTATCTTATTCCCATTTTATTTCAGTCTACTACAGTGTATTCACTTTTTCAAATTTTCAAATGATTTCTTTTATTTATTTTCTTTTTTCCTTTTTTACCTTTTTTCTCTTTTTCGTTTCCTTTCTTTTTTCTTAAACACAGAAAAAATTCATATTTCTTTTTAATTTTTATTAAAAATATTTTTCTATAAGTTTTTCTACTATATTCTCTACTTTTGTGTATTTTAGTCTACTTTACTGTATATATTTTTTCAAATTCTCAAACAATTTCTTATTTTTCTCTCCCCCCCCTTTTTTTTGTTTTTTTGTTTTTTGGGTTTTTTTTGTTTGTTTCTCTAATCTGTCAAACCACTTTCTACACCCAGACCAAAACACACCTAGGATCTAGCATCATCTATCTATTCGATTTTTGTGTGTGCATTTTTAATTTTTAATTTTAATTTTTTTAATTTCAGTTTTTCTACCTCTTTAATTCCTTTCCTCCCTTCAAAATGACAAAACGAAGGAATTCACCCCAAAAGAAAGAGCATGAAGAAACAACAGCCCGGGATTTAACCAACACAGACACAAGCAAGATGTCTGAACCAGAATTTAGAATCACGATAATAAAAATAGTAGCTGGAGTCAAAAATAGATTAGAATCCCTTTCTGCAGAGATAAAAGAAGTAAAAAATAGCCAGAATGAAATTACAAATGCTATAACTGCGCTGCAATCACGGATGGATGCAGCGGCGGCAAGGATGGATGAGGCAGAACAGAGAATCAGCAATATAGAGGACAAACTTATAGAGAATAACGAAGCAGGAAAAAAGAGGGAGATTAAGGCAAAAGAGCACCATTTAAGGATTAGAGAGATCAGTGACTCATTAAAAACGAACATCAGAATCATAGGGGTCCCAGAGGAGGAAGAGAGAGAAATAGGAGTAGAAGGATTATGTGAGCAAATCATAGCAGAAAATTTTCCTAGCCTGGGGAAAGACACAGACATCAAAATCCAGGAAGCACAGAGGACTCCCACTAGATTCAACAAAAACCGACCATCAACAAGGCATATCATAGTCAAATTCACAAAATACTCAGTCAAGGAGAGAATCATGAAAGCAGCAAGGGAAAAAAAGTCCCTAACCTACAAGGGAAGACAGATCAGGTTTGCAGCAGACCTATCCACAGAAACTTGGCAGGCCAGAATGGAGTGGTGGGATATATTCAGTGTGCCGAATCAGAAAAAAAAAAATGCAGCCAAGAATTCTTTATCCAGCAAGGCTGTCATTCAAAACAGAAGGAGAGATGAAAAGTTTCCAAGACAAACAAAAATTAAAGGAGTTTGTGACCACTAAACCAGCCCTGCAAGAAATTTTAAGGGGGACTCTTTGAGGGGAGAAAAGATGAAAATACATATATATTTTATTTAATATATATATATATATTAAATATATATATATTTTGTTAAGCAACAAAAGATTAGAAAGAACCAGAGAACACCACCAGAAACTCCAACTCTACAAGCATCATAATGACAATAAATGCATATCTTTCAGTACTCACTCTAAATGTCAATAGACTCAATGCTCCAATCAAAAGACATAGGGTAAGAGAATGGATAAGAAAACAAGACCCATCTATATGCTGTTTACAAGAGACCCACTTTAGACCTAAAGACACCTACAGATTGAAAATAAGGGGATGGAGAACCATCTATCATGCTAATAGTCAACAAAAGAAAGCCAGAGTAGCCATACTTATATCAGACAATCTAGACTTTAAAATAAAGACTGTATCAAGAGATGCAGAAGGGTATTATATCATAATCAAGGGATCTATAGACGAAGAAGACCTAACAATTGTAAACATTTATGCACCAAATGTGGAGTGCCCAAATATATAAATCAATTAATCACAAACATAAGGAAACTCATTGATAGTAATACCATAATAGTAGGAGACTTCAACACCCCTCTCACAGCAATGGACAGATCATCTAATCAAAAAATCAACAAGGAAATGATGGCCTTGAATGACACATTGGACCAGATGGACTTAACAGATATATTCAGAACATTTCATCCTAAAGCAGCAGAATATACATTCTTCTCCAGTGCACACAGAACGTTCTCCAGAATAGACCATATACTGGGACACAAATCAGCCCTAAGTAAGTACAAAAGATCGAGATCATACCATGCATATTTTTAGACCACAATGCTATGAAACTTGAAATCAACCACAAGAAAAAATTTGGAAACGTTAACAAATACTTAGAGACTGAAGAACATCCAACTAAAGAATGAATGGCTAACCAAGCAGTTAAAGAAGAAATTAAAAAGTATATGGAAGTCAATGAAAATGATAGCACCACAACACAAAACCTCTGGGACACAGCAAAGGCAGTCATAAGAGGAAAGTACATAGCAATCCAGGCCTTCCTAAAGAAGGAAGAAAGGGGGCGCCTGGGTGGCTTGGTCGGTTAAGCGTCCAACTTCGGCTCAGGTCATGATCTCACGGTCCGTGAGTTCAAGCCCCATGTCGGGCTCTGTACTGACAGCTCAGAGCCTGGAGCCTGTTTCTGATTCTGTGTCTCCCTCTCTCTCTGCCCCTCCCCTGTTCATGCTCTGTCTCTCTCTGTCTCAAAAATAAATAAACGTTAAAAAAAAATTAAAAAATTTAAAAAAAGAAGGAAGAAAGATCTCAGATACACAACCTAACCTTATGCCTTAATGAGCTGGAAAAAGAACAACAAATAAAACCTAAAACCAGCAGAAGACAGGAAATAATAAATATTAGAGCAGAAATTAATGATATCGACACCAAAAAAACAGTAGAACAGATCAATGAAACCTCAGAAGCTGGCTCTTGGAAAGAATTAACAAAATTGATAAACCACTAGCCAGTTTGATCAAGAAGAGAAAGGAAAGGACCCAAATAAGTAAAATCAAGAATGAAAGAGGAGAGATCATCACCAAGACAACAGAAATAAAAACAATAATAAGAGACTATTGTAAACAATTTTATGCCAATAAGTTGGGCAATCTGGAAGAAATGGACAAATTCCTAGAAACATATACACTACCAAAACTGAAACAGGAAGGAATTGAAAATTTGAACAGACCCATAACCAGTAAGGAAATCGAATTAGTAATCAAAAATCTGCCAAAAAACCAGAGTCCAGGTGCAGATGGCTTTCCAGGGGAATTCTACCAAACATTTAAGGAAGAGTTAACACCTAGTCTCTCGAAGATGTTCTAAAAAATAGAAATGGAAGGAAAGCGTCCAAACTCTTTCTGTGAATCCACCATTACCTTGATTCCAAAACCAAACAGAGACCCCACTAACAAGGAGAACTATAGACCAATTTCCCTGATGAACATGGATGCAAAAATCCTCAACGAGATATTAGCCAACTGGATCCAACAATACATTTAAAAAATCATTCACCACGACCAAGTGGGATTTATACCTGGGATGCAAGGCTGGTTCAATATCTGCAAAACAATTAACATGATTCATCACATCAATCAAAGAAAGGACAAGAACTATATGATGCACTCAATAGATGCAGAGAAAGCATTTGACAAAATACAGCATCCTTTCGTGGCAAAAACCCTCAAGAAAGTAGAGATAAAAGGATCATACCTCGAGATGATAAAAGCCATATACGAGTGACCCAACACTAATATCATCCTCAATGGGGAAAAACTGAGAGCTTTCCCCTTAAGGTCAGGAACAAGACAGGGATGTCCACTCTCACCACTGTTATTCAACATAGTATTGGAAGTCTTAGCCTCTGCAATCAAACAACACAAAGAAATAAAAGGCATCCAAATTGGCCAGGAGGAGGTCAAATTTTCACTCTTCGCAGATGACATACTCCACATGGAAAACCCAAAAGATTCCACCAAAAAACTGCTAGAACTGATTCATGAATTCAGCAAAGTGGCAGGATATAAAATCAATGCACAGAAATCGGTTGCATTCCTATACAACAATGAAGCGACAGAAAGAGAAATCAAGGAATCGATCCCATTTACAGTTGCACCAAAAACCATAAAATACCTAGAAATAAATCTAACCAAAGAGGTGAAAAATATATACACTGAAAACTGTAGAAAGCTTATGAAAGAAATTGAAGAAGACACAGAGAAATGGAAAAAGATTCCATGCTCCTGGACAGGAAGAACAAATATTGTTAAAATGTCAATACTACCCAAAGCAATCTACATATTCAATGCAATCCCTATCAAAGTAACACCAGCATTCTTCACAGAGCTAGAGCAAATAATCCTAAAATTTGTATGGAACCAGAAAAAAACCCAGAATAGCCAAAGCAATCTTGAAAAAGAAAACCAAAGCAGGAGGCATCACAATCCCAGACTTCAAGCTATACTACAAAGCTGTAATCATCAAGACAGTATGGTACTGGCACTAGAACAGACACTCAGATCAATGGAGTAGAATAGAGAACCCAGAAATGGACACACAAACATATGGCCAACTTATGTTTGACAAAGCAGGAAAGAATATCCAATGGAATAAAGACAGTCTCTTCAGCAAATGGTGCTGAGACAACTGGACAGTGACATGCACAAGAATGAACCTGGACCACTTTCTTACACCATACACAAAAATAAACTCAAAATGGATGAAAGACCTCAATGTAAGACAGGAAGCCATCAAAATCCTCAAGGAGAAAGCAGGCAAAAACCTCTTTGATCTTGCCAGCAGCAATTTCTTACTCAACACATCTCCAGAGGCAAGAGGAACAAAAGCAAAAATGAACTACTGGGACCTCATCAAAATAAAAAGCTTCTGCACAACAAAGGAAACAATCAGCAAAACTAAAAAGCAACTGACAGAATGGGAGAAGATATTTGCAAATGACATATTAGATAAAGGGTTAGTATCCAAAATCTACAAAGAACTTATCAAACTCAACACCCCAAAAACAAATAATACAATGAAGAAATGGGCAAAAGACATGAATATACACTTCTTCAAAGAAGACATCCAGATGGCCAACCGACACATTAAAAAATGTTCCACATCACTCATTATCAGGGAAATACAAATCAAAACCACAATGAGATAACACCTTACACCTGTCGGAATGGCTAACATTAACAATGCAGGCAACAACAGATGTTGGTGAGGATGCGGAGAAAGAGGATCTCTTTTGCATTGTTGGTGGCAATGCAAGCTGGTGCAGCCACTCTGGAAAACAGCATGGAGGATCCTCAAAAAACTAAAAATAGAACTACCCTACGACCCAGCAATTGCATTACTAGGCATTTATCCAAAGGATACAAGTGTGCTGTTTCGAAGGGACACATGCACCCCATGTTTATAGCAGCACTATCAACAGTAGCCAAAGTATGTAAAGAGCCCAAATGTCCATCGATGGATGAATGGATAAAGAAGATGTGGTATATATATGCAATGGAGTATTACTAGGCAATCAAAAAGAATGAAATCTTGCCATTTGCAACTACGTGAATGGAACTAGAGGGTATTACACTAAGTGAAATTAGTCAGAGAAGTCACAAATCATATGACTTCATTCATATGAGGACTTTAAGAGACAAAACAGATGAACATAAGGGAAGGGAAACAAAAATAACATAAAAACAGGGAGGGGGACAAAACAAAAGAGACTCATAAATATGGAGAACAAACTGAGGGTTTCTGGAGGGGTTGTGGGAGGGAGAATGGGCTAAATGGGTCAGGGGCATTAAGGAATCTACTCCTGAAATCATTGCTTCACTATATACTAACTAATTTGGATGTAAATTTTAAAAAATAAAAAATAAAGTTAAAGTATAAAAAAAAGAGAGACAGGGAAACTCCAAAAAAAAGGGGGGGAGGTCATACATTGTCCAGGGTCTGGCATTTCAGAAAGTATTTCTGGTGTATGCTGTGTGCACTCTGATGTTGCATGTTGGCTGCTCTTTACCACTGGTCATTTCTCTGCAGAGCACCTGCTTGCTTGCAGTGGTGGAGTTTTTTGACCTTTAACTAGGCGTGCTTTGATTTGTTTGTTGAAGTAACCCTGGAAAAAAGGCGGAGTAAGCCTGATCCAAAAAAAAGAAAAAAGGAAAGTGGACCAAAAAAAACATTAAACAGAAAATTAAAAATACCCTATAAAGGTGATTCCAAGGAAAGATAAAGGAAATGAAGAGAAAAAAAAGAGGAAGAAAAGAAAAAAAAAGGAAGAAAAAAAGAATAAGACTAATCCAAAAAAAGAATAAAAGGAAAAAAAAAACACAAAAAATCCCCCCAAAAAACACACAAGAAACTATGAGCCTGATTCTGAAAGAAAGAAAGAGAGAAAGAAAGAAAAAAAGAAAGGGCTGTAGGTGTCATTTTAAAGTCCTGGTACATGGAGGCTGTTGACTGTTCTGGTCTTCTGGAGGAGAGGTCCAGTGTACTGGGTCAGAATGTCTTGCCCCACTAAATAAGCAGTTGCTAGGCACAGAAGGGCAGGGTTTTTTATAAGCAGGTCCAGCCTCCACTGGGAGTCACTGTGATGCTCTGTGATGTCCCACTGTGTTGGATTTGGGGGGGAAATGGAGCCACCCCAATCTCTCATCCACAGACTAGGGATCTCACACCCCCACTGTTTATGCAGTCCTCACAGAATAGCAAGAAGAGTCAGCTTGCCCTGCACCACAGCTCTCCCATGTTTTTCTTTGGCATGTGGCTGGGCTTCAAAATCTGAACCCTTTAAGGACCTGGCACTGCACGGTCTGCCCACCCTCCTCCAGAGTAGAGCTTCTCCATTCTGTGTTTGAATTCTTGTCGGTGAAAAACAGTCTCTTGCCTTTATAGTGTGGAGAATCTACGGTGTAGCCCTGCTAATAGCAGCAAAGGTTATATTCCTTCTGGGGCACCTCTGTTCCCTGCTGATGAAAGGCTTTTTACTGGCACCTATAAGTCTTTCATCCTTGGGGAGGCAATGTACCCTCTTCCAAAAGTACTCCAGGAAGGGAAATGTTCTTTCCTGGTGTGCATGGTGATCCCTACACCATGCAATGCACTCCCGGGTCAGCTCCTTCCTTCTCTCTAGGAGCACACACAACAGTTCCACTCCAGGAAAGTCATGCACTTCCCAAACCTCAGAGTTTGAGCTCCAAATGCTGTTTGCAACAAACAAACAACAAAAACCTGCAACAGTCGGTACTTATTGCTCCCCATTCTGTGGTCCAGAAAGGTTTTCCTCTTGTGCTAACTCTATGCCGCATTTTCTCACCCCCCCCTTTTTCTCTGCCTTTTGTCTCTCCACAAAAAGGGTTCCCTCCCCTCAATGGCACTGTCATTTCCCCTCACCCCACCCAATTCACTTCCACACAGCTCACACCTGCCAAGCTGTCTCTCTCTAACTGTGGAGATCCTTCTACAACTCCACAGATCAATTTCCTCGGTGTTCCAAGTGATCTGACCTCAATGCAGCTGGGCTTGAAGGATGAGGAAATCCCAGGGTCCCCCTACTTCTCCACCATCTTAATTCCAGCAAATATACCTTCTGATTACTAAAATAAGATTGTTTACAATTAATAGAAGTGACCAGATAACTTATTGTCTAAGCATGATTCTAAAAGTCTCTCATACGCTGGAGATTTTTCCCAGGAGGAAGGGAAGAACCAGCCTCTCAAAGAAGGTCTTAACAGGCACCAAGGGGAAGAATAGAGTCATTTCTTGACTATCTTATAAGGACTGTTTATTTGACAAAAATTACACAGAAGGATGGGGAAAAAAACAGAAAAAGAAGACTTCACCTAAAAAACAGAGAGAAGAACCAAGTGAAGTTAAACTGCCGACACATAGAATCCCTGTCCTGGTACAATATGCAGCCAGACAAGGCCTTGAGGCTCACAAAGATAAACCGTTGAATGGTCTGCTTTTTTGGACTAGTAGATGTTTAAATTACTATCTGTTATCAATAACACTTACATCAACTCTTACATAATTACTCAAAACTGAAATCATTTATGAATACTGAAATATCTATTCTTCCTGTAAACACCATCAGGAATGTTAACTGGAAGGCAGGAAACAATGATATGGAGAAGTGAGATTTCAGGGACAAGATTGTGGGGTAGGGAGGATAGTCAGCAAGCCAAGGGATGAAAGAGTCAGGAAAACACTGACAAAAATAATAATGCACATGCACAGCAAACATTTACTGGGGGCTCTTTATTCATAGAATCTCATTTAATCTTCATAGCAGCCCATAAGTAGAATGAGACAGTGTCCTGGGTGACAGTGTAGGTTTTACACTTGGAAATGCGCCTGTTATGAGTGCTCAGTATAAGTTACATACAGTCCTAAGATGGGTGTTATTATTATCATCACATTCTGTGGATGAAGCAACTGAGATTTAGAAAATGAAGTCAATCATAGGGGCCATGTGGTAAGTAAAAAAATGATGGTGGGATTTGAACCCAGAGCCTGATTCCAGGGTCCTCATTCTTAACCTGGAGGGTTTGATACCCCCTCTTCTCTCATTTAAGCCTCCTTTCCTCTGATACCCAACAGGTCCAGAGGCTGTTCTTTATTCACCTCGGCAGTGCCTTGCCGTCAGCCAGTTGTTGACCAAACCCTGAACCAAAGGTGAGGCTGATAGCCAGGAGACTAAACGTAATAGTGCCAGGAGTCTTGGCCTTTAGAGGAGGGTTTTAAAGACTGAAAAGATAAGGACAAATGTCCTAGTAGAAGTCCTATGGATGATATGCTTTCATTCAGTGGGAATTTCTTGAGCAAGAAATAGGAGAGGGGAGAAAGGAGAGAGTGAAGAGAAAATAGCTAGACAATAGCCAGTCAAAATCACTACATCTTTTGACATAACTATCACAAATAACTGCCTTGTCCATAACCAGATTGCTAACTTTGCTTCAGAGCTGAACAGCAGATGGAGCTGAGTCTCTTGAGATGGGTGCAGAAATTGCTTCTCAACAGCTTTGAAGAGCTAGAGCTCATAATTATGAAAATTATAGAGCAAAGAAAATGAAGATGGAGGGGTAGGCTATATCATGATAATGGGTACAACACTTATCCTAGTGACAGGAGGTTAAATTCTGCCCACTCTCCCCTTTCATTTGGATTCATTTGGGTTTAAGTTTTGTATGGCGTTCTTTATCCTTTGCAAATACCAAATAAACCCTATACTGGGATTCCCCATCCTACCCAGTACCTTTTCTTTTCTCTCCTCCAATCCTCTCTCATCCTTATCCACTCAGCAAACACCTGTTTTACTGAATATACCTCAAGGTCTCAGTCTGCTCAGTGGCACAAGGCAGGAGTCACACTTCCAATAACCGTTTAAGATGTTCCACTGTGACCACACTCAACCTGCTCAGACTCAAACTCATCTTCTAACACAAATATATTCTGTTTCTTCAGCACCCATTAACAATAACACCCGGGAGTCATCTTTCATAATTTTATTCTCAATTTCCCATTAACTGAATCCTATAAAAACACTTCTCTGATGATGCTTCTCTCATTAGTACCCTTTCCTACCACTACCACCACCTTACTTCAGACTTCAAGATGTTTATAATTTCTTTGAAACAGGCTACTGCATCTTTTGCTCCACTGCCCCATCCACTAGTCCATCCCACCCTTTGCTGTCAGAAATCTCTGTCAACACCTTAGACAATCATTTCACAATTTTAACCAAAAGTCATCAGCCAAGATGAACTTCCTGAGTCCAAGACACTATGTATCCCACCCACTTGCCTTTCCCACACCAACCTCCTACTACCACCCAGACACACTCCTGGTGCAGCCATAGAGATCCACTGGCCAGGCCTTTGAAAAGGCAAGGAAGGAATTTTCTCAGAGGCAAACCTGTCTACTCTAAGGCAGGAATTGTGGTTAACACAATATGTCAGAACTGGTCAGGAATATCAACTCAAGCTCTATACAATAAGGAGAGTTTACCTTGGACATCAAGAGATATCCACTCCCTGATTAAAAAAAAAATTGCAAACCACAACAATCAGTGAAATATAGGCAGAAACACAGAAAAAGAGCTGAAATAATTTAAGATGTGTGGAGTGACAAAAAGAGGTTTCAGACTCTCGTATTAGAAACTAGGGAGAAGAGAATGAAAATGACTGTGAGGAATCCAGGAAGCTCTACTAGAAAGGTGGAGGAGTAAGTTCAAAAGAGGTAAAATTTGGGAGGAAAGGGAGACCATGTGTAAACAGAGTTTTTCTGCTACTAGCAACAATGAGCCTTCTTATCCTTAGAACTCAATAGTATTCACCATGGTCTGATTTCACCAGCATGAATTTTGAAAGACAGCAAAGGGGGGTGAAGAAGCACTCTATTCTCAAGGGCTTGAGTTGAGCTGGAGCTCTGGAGTCACACAACAATAGCTACCTGATGATGCAGTGATGAGGTCACAATTGGGGCTTTCCCTCCCCCACACCCTAGCTTCCTCAGAACTTGACAGAGGAGCCAGAGGGAAAATCCACCTTCTCAAGCACAGAAATACCACCCACCTCACTCGACTACTTGTCAAGTTCACTACCAATACAAAAGGGTGAGTTGCATTTGGACAACTGGAAATGCCCTGTCTTTTTTCTCTCCTTTCCTGAGAATGACCTATGGCATCCCATGCATTGAACAGGGTTAAGACGATGGCTATTTTTGAATGAAATCCTCCTCTCATTTTTGGTAACAAGAAAGGGGGTAGCTTTATCCCCTTTGAAAGAGATATTCTTAACAAATTTGGAGTTTAATTTAATGATCTATTTCTCCAGAGAGCTATACTGATTTTAAAACTAAATTAGATAAAAGTTTACTTTATATTCTTAAAGGAAACCAAAGGTGTACCAGTTAGATACAACTTGCAAGTATTTTCAGGGGCTGAAAAGCCGTGTTCATACCTGGAAGTAAAACCATCCATAGAAGAAGACTTAGCTCAGGCCAAAACTTAACAGAGGGAGAAAAAAAAATTCTTCATTAAAATCATATTTTGTGGCTCTCACATTCATGTTTTCAGAAGAATTAGAATTTCCCAGCTCATCTCCTCCTCTCCTGATTTCTTCCTTTCCTGTATTCATGGGGAGGACGAGTCCCATAGTGGCCCATGGGAGTTCAGCCATGGTAGAAATTGAATTATCTTCCCATCCCAAGTTCTCAAGTGAAGAAATCAAGGCTTTGAGGTCTTAGGCAGGACACAGGATTGAAAGAAGTGTCCTGAGTCCCTAGACCCATTATTATATCTTCTTGTTCCATCTCCAGATGGAGGTGGCCCTAAAGGAGTTCTTTAAAACCCTTGTTATGCCATGAATGCCTTTAGCAGTCTAACCAAACTTATGACTTCAGAATAGTACATCTAGATGAATTAAAACACAGGGTGTTACAAAAGATAGCAATTAAATTGATAAATATATGATTAAATATGATTTTATCATGGGTGAGGGGTGGTTCCAGGATGTTAGGTTGAGAACTCCTATTGGGAGATTCGGAATGGAGGAAAGAGTAAGTGAACAAAAAGCAGAGTAAAGGTGGAGAGACCAAGAAATGTCATCCACTCCAAGGACAAGAGGACAGCCTTTCAATAAGAATTTGGTCTAGAGCCCAAACCACCCTGGGAAAGTTTTCATAAGAGCAAGGATGGGAAGGAGATATGAGTGGGAAGGCATTGCTGGTCCTCTCCTATCTTGCAGTATGGTCTCCCACATACCACCTGTTGCATATTTCTTTACAGGGCCCAGAAAATCAAAAAAAAAGAATGTCGAGTGATGATAAAAATAAATCTAGTGACCCCAAGAATGAGCCCAAGAACTGTGATCCCAGATGTGAACAAAAGTGTGAGGCCAAATGCCAACCCAGCTGCTTAAAGAAGCTTCTGCAACGGTGCTCTGAGAAGTGTCCACGGGAGAAGTGCCCACCACCACCAAAGTGCCCACCATGCCCCTCGCTGTGCCCCCCACCGTGCCCTCCTCCATGCCCAGCTCCCTCCCCTCCCAAGCCCTGTGCCAAGCCCTGTCCTCCTAAATGCCCACCACCCTGCCCACCCCCAGAGTGAGGCACCAAGGGTACCACTCAACCCAGTACCTCCAACATCTTCACCATGTTCACCATCTTGGTGCTGAAACCTGAAGCCATGAACTGACAAGTAAACATATTCCTCTGCTGTGCAAAGCTTTCTTCTCCTGTGTTTTTTTTTCTTTTCTCTTTTTGTAGTTTTTTGTTTGTTGTTTTCTAGCACTAAACCACCAAGACACAATCCCTCACTCTAGAGGGAGGCTAGAGCCCTTACTCTACAATCAACAACTTTTGAAAATGGCCTCCCCTCTGGACCCACCTGCTGCATAGAGGAATATGGCATCTCTTGAGGGGCACATCCAGAGACTGCAGCCTGAGAGAGCTGTAAATATGGCTGTTACAGTGGTTCGCCTCAGGAGCCCAAGTACTCATGACAGAGGAAGTGGGCATGAGGGGGAAAGAGGAGTGGTACATTGAGGAAAGGTCTAGAAAGGCTCAGGAAAAATTCTACCCTCCGCTATTAATCCCACTGCATAATGCTTGGGCAGAACACTCTGAAAACAGGCTGAGTGGGCTTAAACTCTAGCTCTGCTTTGATCTTTGGTTTCCTTCTCTCTGTAAAAGGAGTGCTGATGCTAGCAGTAAGCTTACAGGGTTGTCATGAGGCTTAGGGGGCGAACATGTGCCCAAGCACCTGATTTAATGGAACACAGCCAGCACTCAGAGAGGGGAGCACATGGCACCTTCCCGGGTCTCATATGTCACACCTGAACATAATTGCCCTGTGCCTTTTTTCCTTATTAGGCTGTAAGCCTCCTGAGGCAATAGTTTCTAAATTATACCTGTAAGCACAGATAGGTACTCTTTTAAAAATTAAAAAAAAAAAACTGGAGTTGTGGACTACACTAATGTCAGCTGGCTGGTTTGGATACTGAACCATAGTTTTGTAACATGTCGCCATGGAGAGAATTCCGGTGAAAGATGCTCTATTTGGGCAACAACCTGTGAATCTATAAAATTCCAAAAGGAAAACTTCAGCACACACAAAAAAGGATAAATCTGTAAGGACCTCAATTAGGAATGAACAGGAAAAATATTTATAGTTGTAAAGTGGGGATTACTTACAAGTGGCTAGGGAAGTCCACATCAACATTGTTTAATTCACAAAAGGGAATATATTGGCTTATATTCCTGGGAAGGGTATTAGGATGGAGAAGAGGCATAGAATTAGAACTATAGGAACTGGGATGTCAGGGCCTGGGAGTGTGGTCACCATTTCAAGCTCCCTCATCTCCACCAGTCTCTACTCATCTTCAGGGTGGGTCTGCTCCTCTCCTCAGACCCCCCTCCATGTGGTAAGGTCCTTGGCCAGGTGCAGACCCAGCTTGTTGACAAGTTGGGCATGAAATGCTGCTATTACTTCCAGAAAAGAAACCTGATTGCCCAGAAGTGTTTGAGCCTGCCTCTGTGACCAAGTTTGTCATTACAACCCACAAAAGTCAAGTGGAAGTAGGTTTAGGATTCTCTGCTATCACAGTAAGAAATCTGGGCTGGTTGCCCATGGAATCATGGCATATAAACAGCTTCATATCCTTCTGAGTCTGGAAGCTGGTTCAGAACCACAAAGGTACAGTAAGTACAAATAGTCCAAAATGTGCCCAAGACGCCTGGGATCCTCATCAGACCAAGTCATATAATGAGCTAGTTGCAGAAGCAGACTTTTAGAATATGAGAGCTAGACAAGGCTGTAGGCATGCAACTCCTCATTTTCTGGATGTGAAGAGTCCTTTGGGTCTCAGAGTCCTTGCAGAGAGGTACTTCCTGGACACTAGGAGCCTCTGGAAGCCTAGTTTAGGGCATTAGGGGACATATGGTCAACTGTTGACAATAGATGGACAACTCTTAAACCTCAGTAGAAATCACAAAGGAGGGAGGAAATAGCAATATAAGGTGACAGTCTTTTCTATCTATTTAATGGTCACTTTTAAACAATATCTGAGAATCCCAGTGCTAAAGAGTGTGCCACAGTTGGAGAAAGCATAGACAAAACTCCTTTTAAAAAAGAATTTGAGGAATATAGAAACATACATTAAAAGCATAAAATCCTTGAACCCAATTGTTATTCCATGTCTTAGAAAGAAAAAGAATTCCAAAATGGAAAAAAAAAGCTATGTATGTATGTCAGATTATCACAGTGTGACTTAGAAACAATTTAAATATCTAACAGGAATTTGATTAAATGCATTTAGATCTATTTACTTGATGAAACATTATGCAATTATTAAAATGTGCTAAGGGGGAAAGAGTAAGGCCCCAGTTGGATGTATAGGATAAAAGCAATTATATTTAACCAAAAACTTATAATAATAATAATAATAGAAGAAAATTTGTCAACATTCTTAGTTATTTTAGGACAATGGAGTTGTAACCTGTAGAGTATTTTTATTTTCACTAGCCTTTGTATTTTCATTAGTAAGCTTTTATTTCTCATATAGTGGGAAAAAAATTATATAATCAGGAATACTTCAGAAACCCCCCAAATCTTTATTTGCTTAATGAACAAAAATAAAAACAAAAACAAAGGAAAAGAAGGAAGAACATCTTCCTACACCTGAGTGCACAACATGCAGAAGGCATCCCACTTTGTATGCCTTCCTTTCAGGGGTATGGTCTTGGTCTCAGATGTCCCATGGCCCTATGGCAGTGTGGGTCAGGTGTTGGTGCTCTCCCGGGTTGCTCTGAGGACTCTGGGCACAGACTGGGTGGAGGCCATCTCTGAGAACATGAAACCATCCATTTGCCACTTTAATTCTCTTTTCTCCCATGTAAATGAATCCAAAGATACACATCTCCTAATGGCTACTTTCCCAGCAAAACCTGGATCAAAGGCAATGCCAGGAAAGATGGCTAGAACGTGATGAGTGTGCTACCTCCCTGCAGAATGCCATAATTACTGCCAGCCCCAGCGGCGGTCACCAGGGCCCTGCCCCAAATGGTAGAGGGTTGTATAAATAAATAAGCGACACTTGAAGAGTGGCATCACGAGAATCTGTGCAGTGCCAGGCTTGATGGCTCACAGATAATGTGATTGGGCAGGACCAAGCCCTCTCCTTTCATGGAAAAACAATAAGAGAAGACTCTACCACAGGCCCTCTTGCATCGTGGTTTCTCAAGAAACCATACAGCTGGCCTTGCAAAAGGACTTGTAAGTCCTCCCAGACCAAGCCAGCTGGGGGTGGCACTGTGAGCTGGGCCAGTACTATATGAAAGGGCTGGCACACAATCACAAGGATGTCTTGCTTTGAAGCTGTGAAGCTGGAAGACAACTTAGAGCTCACTTTCATGCGTCCCTCACATGCAAATGTCAGCTGTAGAGATGGCAACAAGGAACCAGTTACTGAACCTGTCCTAACTGCCCCTCTTGCTTCCACATGACCAAATACTCCAGCCAGGGATATGAGCACAAGCACATCCTGGGAGGCTTTATTGACTAATGAGCCACAACCACTTCTGTGCCACAGCTTTTGATGCTCAGCAAAGAAACAGATTGGTAAATACAGTAAGTCAATTGCCAAACACATAAAGATGCTAAAATACAAACTGATCATAAAACTCAAATCAGGGTATTTTCAGCTGTACCTGGTACATGAAACCTCATCTGCAGAGCTCCATGCTCTCTCCCAGGCTGGGAAGAAATGCTGCTCAGACTGAGGGTTTATGCTGTTTCCAACAGAAACGCTCACATTGTCTCTCACCTATACCACCCAGAACCTCCTAACTGGCTTGTGAGGTTACGAGCTCACCTTCTAGTCCTGCCTCCAGTGGAAGGCAGCTAAGGTAGACTGGTTAAAATCCCAATCTAAACATGTCACTTCCTTGTGCAAAATCCTTAAAAGGCTCCTTTTTGCCTAAATAAAAGCTCAAATAACTTGACCAGTCATGGGAAACTCTTCTGGAGCTGGCCCCCACCTCCTTGTCTGGCTTTACCTTGCCACTTCTCTCTCCTTCTAGAGCTGTGCAGCCCAGCAACAGGTAACCCCTGGCACTTCTGGCACAGCAGAGAGTTTCTGGCTTGCATGACTTTACACTTGTCTGTCCTCTATCATTCTTCTCCTTCCATCAAGTCCTCCTCTGAGGATTGGGCTGGGCTGGTCTTCATCTCCATCAGAACCCAACTGAGAGGTTACCCGCTCCAGGAATCTTCCTCCACTGTCCCCAGCAGGCCGGTCAAATGCCCCTTTCTGTGGTCTCAGAGCATCCACACCTTTCTCCTGTAACACTTACCCTGCCATATTCTGTCCATCTGTTTACATTGGGCTGTAAGTTCTTTGAGAACAGATACGGCCCGGCACACAATGAAGATATTCAATAACGATAAATGAGTGCATGTTCAGCAGTTTTGGATGCACTTTTCCAAAGAAAAGGAGTTTACTCTGAGGTGAGGCCCTGGCTACCGTGTTCCTTACCCTCCACACGCGTGTCATTCCCAGAATTCAGAGATTAGAGAGGGAGACGGGGCTGAATATGGGTGGCCTGGGGCTGAGAAAAGGGCATCCCTGGCATTGATTGCTTTCAATGACAGACAAGAGGTAGATCCTGCCAGTCCTCCCCCCAACCTCACCTGGGAAGTGCAGCCTGCCTCTGAGCAGATTTCTCACCTTGGAAGGTGAGATTCCAAGTGAACTCTACACTCTCAACTGTGTAGCCAAGGCAATTTGTGTCACCTCAGTGGGAGAAGGGGTCTGTTTCTTCTCCTGCAGAATGAGAAGAGTCTCACTGAGGTGTGGAGAGGAGTGACCTGTGAGATGGTATATGCAAAGCCCTTGGCATGAGAAACTGAACTTAGAAAGCCATAACACAAAAGCACTCCGGAAGCTGGTCAGCGCTGAGAGTCCTCACCCCTATCTGCTGTGGCACCTGTCCTGTTCTTCCATCTGCTGAGTGGTACAGCAGGCTTGATGGGGAGAGAGGGAGTTAAAGAAAAGGAAGGCAAATATCTTTGAAGGCAAGCAGATTTATAGGGTCATTCCCTCCACCCCATTATCAAACTGTGCCCCAGACCCCACAAATCACAGTATAAGCCAGATGCAGACTTTTGCATGACTGAACATAAAATTTGCCAGATGTGGCATGGAATGTGCTCAGTGCCTCAGTATCTGGGTGAGGAAACCCAGCTCCAGAGTGAGAACCATCTTAACCAAGTTCACACTGATTTGGTTTCTAGAAGAGTCTAGGATTTCTAACCCCAATTTAGGCCACAGAGAGCCAGGACCCAGACTCAAAGAGGAAAAGGACTGAAGACCAATATCGACATAAACAATTTGGGTACACACTTCTCCCCCATTTCCTGTGTCAGTGGTCTTTAACCTTGGGGCCATGAATCCTCTGAAGGTAAAGATGTGTACATATGTATATTTCTCAATCATCTCAAAACTGTTTAGAACCACTGACTGGTCTGCATCTTTGTTGCCTCCTTGAAGTTTATAAAGAATCCCCAATATGGTTTTGTCCTAAATGTTTTTACATGGGCCATTGCCTGGTCCAGACATGAGCTCACCATATGGTCTTGAACTAGGCCCTTAACATTTTTGTACCTCTTTTGCCTCATCTAAAAAAATGCAGTTAATAAATAATTTAGTGCCTCCTATTTAAAGCATGTGTTGGACTGAAACAAAGAAGGGGAATCAGGTGTACTGTCATGTCCCCTCTGGGCACAGTGGCCAGTAACCCTCAGCCCCTCCCACAGCCTCTGATTCAGACTGTCTATACAGGTGACACTGGAGACAGGGAAGTGAGGGGGTGGTGGACTCTCCTCCAGGAGCCCACAGGCTCTCCAGAGGCACCTGCTCCCAGGGAATGGGGTGAGCCACATTCTGCACCATTCAGCTTTATCAGAGCCACTGCCCTGTAATATGCAGATGGGCCAGTAGAGTGAATCAGAAGAGTCTGGGAACTTTTATGATCTGAACAAAGGAGATAGTTATTTGATGGGAAGGGGGGGAACATGTCCTGCACACACCTGACTCTCTTCTGCTGATCCTGTGTAATTATACCCTGGCTCCCAATAATGACAGCTGCAGAAATTTAAAATCTTAAATCTCAGATGGCATTCAATCAGATTAGCCCCAGTCTTGCTAAAGGTCTGGGGATGGTTACAGAAACTATTTAGTCACCTAATCTTAAGATTTAGAGTGAGACAATATCCCCAAAGCTGTCCAGGCTACAACCCCAGATACTGAACCACTAAGGTTGATTTTTGAGGACTCAGACCCCAAAATACTCCCACTCTGCACCTAGGAAAAGATAGGCTTTCTAAGGTCATTCAGCCACCTGGCTAGGCCACTGCCACCCACAGAAAACAGAAAACTAAGTGGATTATAAATCATAACCTAATCAAGGAGGAAGAGACCCTCTCCACCACTCTCCCTACAGACATGCATCCACATACTTACAAAGTCATATAGATGCCTGGGCAAATCATTTATGATCACATTTACAGTATCACAGAATATCAAAGCTGCATTGGACCTGAATTGGCTTCTAGTCTACCTTTACTATTTTAAAGATGATGAAACTGAGGCCAGAAAGATTCAGGGGCTTGCCTGAAGTCACACCTCTTGTTTGGAACAGAGCCAAATCTTTGGGTCCCTGTGTAGTCTACTGCATCCCAGTGATTAGAAAACCATAAGAAAAGAGAGTGCTGGGGGGAGAGTAGAGATGGAACAAGAACTGAGAGAATTGAGAATGCTTTGTGAGGGATTTAAGTCCTGAACAGATTCAGATGACACTAACATTCTATAAGTAGCTTGATGGCTCTAAGTGTTGGTGCATATGTTCTCGAATTTATTCCTCACAAGGAATCTGTGAAATAATGTTATCCCTTCTCAACAAGAGGAAATTAAGGCTCTGAGAGGCTAAGTAGTGTATCCAGTATTACACATACTCTGTAATTGAGTCAACTCCAGGTCAGTGGGGGTCCTGAATCCAGTTCTTTTCCCATGCATCACCAAAGCTTGTCTTTGACTCTGAGGAGCTGACATGACCAGTGAGTAGGTACTTAAATGAGGGAGTGCTAAGTGGGATTTTACTTCTTCATTTGAGACTTCCAAGATCTTCAGAAATTGGAAAGGTGTATTAATTTTCTATTGCTGCTGTAACAAGTTACCGTAACTTTAGTGGCTTAAAATAACATAAGTATATATTATTTTAGAGTTCTGGAAGCCCAAAGTCTGACACAGGTCTCTCTGAGCTAAAACCAAAATGCCAACAGGACTCTATCTCCTTCTGTAGGCTCTAAGGAGGAATCTGTTCGCTTGCCTTTCCCAGCTTCTAGAAGTTGTCCACATTCCTGGTGCCTGGTCTCCATCTTCAAAACCAACAGTAGCCAATCTTTCTCACATCACATCACTGTGAAACTGACTCTTCTGCCCCCTTTTACACATTGAAGGGCCCTTGTGATTACATCGGACCCACTTCAATGTCATCAGCTCACTGTGAGGCAGAGACAGTCCTTTGAGAGAAGTTGAACTCTGGCCTCTTCCTAACCACGTTACCTCCTCCATGAGAACATGGCCTGCTTTCTTCATTGTTATACATATCCCTATTTGGTCTCTTCCTGAGTCTCAGCCAAAGATACAGAAGTGCATGGGGCACAAGCAAGGTCACCTTGTGCATCCTATTGTAGAGAACTTCTGGAAATCTCAACCAAGCAGGCTTTGCCCCCAGCCTCCCACCCACCACTTTCTTGAGTCAGCCCCAGGCTCTCCTCTCAGTTGGGTTCTAGCAGCACTCCTTCTTCCAGGCACCTGCAATACCTTTGCCTGCCCTCCTTGCCTGCTAATTCTTACCGTCCAGCAAAACACAGAGCGGACATCTCCCCCAGGAGCCTTCCAGGACCTTCCAGCTATCGAAGACTCATGAAAGGGCCTTCTTCTCAAGCATGGGGGCTTACTTTTGCCAATATTCTCCATAAGTCCACAGTCTCAGAACCATGAATGACTCCAAGCAGAGCCATGAATGACTAAAGGGATGAATAAATAAACCCAGTGATGGAGAATTTCTTGTCTCTTAGAACTCCAGAGAGTCATCTTGTTTCTTAGACAACATTTCATACAAAAGATGGAGGAGATGAAGAGGGAAAGGAGAAGTGGAAAGAGGAGATGAAAAAAGAGAAGAAAGAAAAGAAGGAACCCCATACCCCCCATCCTATACTTGATCACCCAGTTCCCAGGTTCTCCAAATGACCGTGCCCCTTCAGATATACCCATGGATCTTCCAAATCCCTCTCCTCATCCTGCATAGCTCCACTCTCACCCCAGTCCCCAGGAGATCATGTGCCTCACAATAACATCAGCATGATTCTCCTAGGCCTACCTCCGACCCCTCCCACCCTGGGCACCTGCCTCTTACAGGACACTGAGGGGGCCCATGCTGGTGCTATATCAATCCTCTCTGCACAAGTCCTAAAGACCAAAATGTCACCTGATCTTCCTCAGCTCACCTTTTAAAAACTATTTTGGGGATCAAGCATGCAAAAATTGTATAAACCTTTAAAGGAAACTCTGATTTTAGCCAAACACTTTTTCTTAGGAAATGACCTAAACATACTTCTTCAAGTTAGAGGGGCCCATCATCTTTAAGTCCCTGGGGTTTGATCAACTTTAGCAAACAAAAAAAAGGCCCCACTTTGTGCTCTAGGGGCTTCTTTCATAAAAACAAATTTTTTTTTCATCCTCTAACACATGAGATCCTCCTCTACTCCAGCTGTCTCCTACATTTACCTTCTTTATTCCTTAATTAATGCATTCACTGCATTAATAGTCATTGATCTTCCATTTACTAGCCCCTACCCTCTAGAAACCTACAACTGAGGTAGCAATAAGATCTTGTATTTAAATAACTAGGATTCCCAATAACTATAGCAAATATCATATAAATAGCACCAACAATAACCAGTATGGGAGTTCAGAAGGAGGTAAATTTGTTTCTGGTTTAGAGTAATCAGCAAAGGCTCTTGGAAGGGGGTGGACTTGAGTTGAGCCTTGCAGTATGCTTAGGGTTTCACAAGTCACAGAGAGAGAGGGCACCCAAGACAGAAGTGGCATCTCACACCGAGGTTTGGATGTAGAGAAAACTGGGTGTGTTTGCTTTTACACTTTTCCTTTCATCCCCCTGGCTTTTATTGACCTGAGTTCTGAGAAGGCAAGGAGGCAGACCAACCTTGCCATATCCTGTTTTCTTGGTCACTGTGAAAACTCTGTAACTCCACTTTTAGAAATGACATAAATAAAAATTAAGAAGATGAAGATTACCTGTCTTCTCCTTTTCCTCTTCTCCTTCACCCTACAAGTAACAAATGAGTCCAATTTCTCTCAAGCCTTCTATGAGGGAAAATCACTCTCTTCAGGAGGCTGTAGGGCCTTTGTGCACTTGGAACCACAAAACAACCCATCTTCTTTGGGTCGGGAAGTGTGACTTTCCAGGCCCAATGAAGAGGTATCCAGAGGAAATGTCCGAAACAGGCGATACATGTCCTTGACACAGACCCTAGGCCTTAGACATAAATCTCCCCATTGATGAAAGCAAGATGAATAAGGTGGATCTTATCTCTCACCACATCCTGAACCAGTTTGGACAGACAAGGAACCCAATCCCAGTTTAACAGACTGAGATAACGTTTTATGAACATTCTTTCGCTGCTACCTTTAATGAGAGAGATCTAAGAGGAACCCCTCCCTGCTGAGGTCTGGTGAGGACCCAGTGGCCCACAGGGAGGCTGATTAACAGGCATCCCAAGCAGTGACTCAAACCATGGGCAATTTCAGAGGAAGCTCGTTATGGTGACTCCACAATTAGAGCATTGTCCCACGTGACCAGTCAGTTCTGTAGGAGGCAGGACCAGGCACTATATAAAAGCCCCTACCTTGTCGGGCTCTGCAATCCATATCCTTTGTGGACTCTTGTTGAAGACAGGTAAGTGGAGACATCTGTGCCCTCTCTCCCTCTCGCTTCCTGCTCTACATTAAGGAGGCTGTTCTCTTCCTCCATTGGGCTTTATACTTTCCACTGATTTTTAGTGGTTTGCCACTTCCTGGGCCTTCCACTCCATCCTGTGTATTCCATTTAGTATCCTGCATCTGATTTTCAAAAAGAAATTGTCAAATAGAGGAGAAGGGGAAACCTCTGGTAGAACTGTGGTGTCAGGTAGGATTGGGCTATGGGTATCCAGACAAGAGCTATGAGAATATTCCCAGTTAGGAAATGGGTGTCAGAGGGAGCTGACGTAGGGATAGAAAAGAGAAAAGAATAAAAAACAGCAAACAAATAGGTTATTAGGGTTAGTGATCATTTACTCCCCATTTCCCTCTACTAACCCTTCATTTCCCAGTTCCCAGCCTGATACTGTTAATGCAATTAATTTCAAATCTTGTGTTTGTTTCAGGTTCTGCTACCTACCCTAAGATGTCCTTTAATGAACAGCAGTGCAAGCAGCCATGTGTGCCTCCTCCATGTCTTCAAAAGTCCCAAGAGCAGTGCCAGGCAAATGCTGAGGAAGTGTGCCTTCCCCCATGCCAGGACCCCTGCCAGGAGAAGTGCCCAGTGCAAGTTCAGGAGGTTTGTCTTCCTCAGTGCCAGGGATTGTGCCAAGAAAGTTGCCCACAGCAAAGCCAAGACCAATGCCCATCTCAGTGTGTGGAGCCATGCCAGGAGCTATCTCAGACAAAATGTGTGGAAGTTTGTCCACAGAAAGTCCAGGAGAAGTGCTTGCCCCCTGGCAAGGGAAAGTAACTTCTCATAATGCCATCTGGGGTCAAGAAGATGGCCAACAGATCAAAACCCAACCCAAGCTCATGCTATGGTAGCCTTCACCTGTGGATACCTCTGTGTGCACCTTGTTCTTGCCTCCTGGTTTCCTCAGTATTCCAGGACCGGGTCTGTTGTCTCTGAAGACATTTCTCTCTGTATTTCATCAATCTTTGTGAATAAGTATTGTTCACAGCAGTCTAATAGAAGGTTGCCATCATAGGAATAGTGCAGTTATAAGGGGAGACCACAGAAGCCTAGTTCAGCTCCCTTGGGGCACAAACTCACCCAGCCTTGAGTGTGTAACAGCCAAGGATGCTTTCATTCATCATTCAGAGTATCAGCCTCTCACTCAAGCCTCAAAAAAAGCTGAAATTTGATGGACCTTGTACGATCACCACCATCACCACCACCATGAATACAGAGAAGAGGTTGGTGGTACTACAGAAATAAAAAATTGAATCATTTAGTCTCTGCATTCTAAAAAGGAACAGCAAATTATTGGACATTGGAATGTTAGTTCTGCTTTTAAAAATAAAAAAATACATATGTAAATGGTTGAATTTAAACAGAACAGATGAGATAGGATGTCTGGGATCCTGGTTGATCTTTGTGCTTGATGTCTGTTCTGCTTTGGGCCCTGTAATTTCACGTACATTCTTTAGACATGTGATTTGTGTCTGTGTGGTGCAGCCTAGTCTTCTCTTCAGCTTCATTGCTTTCTTCTCCCTTGTGAAGGTAAAATACAGAATAAAGCTGATCCCAAGGCTGATGTCTGACTTAATGTGTGCTCTTTCCTTCCCACCACCCAATCACAGGCCATCCTTGTGATGATTTTGTTCCCCCTTTTATGGACAATCTGGAGTAGGAATGAGAAAGAGACCTTACAGAAGCATAGAACAACAATGTTGACAGAGGCTCCATGACAGAGGATCACCTGGACTCCTCCACCCTCCCCCACAACACATCGTGGGCTCATCTATACACACACTTCACACCTGGGAGAATCCAACAGGGCCTGGGACCTGCCCTCAGAACTTTATGTCCAGAATTCTTGCTACTATGGGTTCTCTCCTCTCTGATACTTGCCTTCAGAAGAAAGGTCTCAGCTGGGGATGAGGAGAGTTGTATGGAAGAAGGGGTCCCAAGTGAATCCATAACACCTTATAAACACAGCATCCTTGTCAGAAGCAAGAATTAAGCATGCCTCTGAGATAAATAGAGTCAAGGACTGAAATTGTCTGCCCTGCGATCCCAGTTTTAAGAAGAGCCAAGTCAGCCCAGGTCACCTCCCTGCCCCATGTAGTCCACTCCCCCTTACTGAAAGGGTCCAAAAGAAGCAAGACATATGAAAGAATACATAGATGCTTCCTCAGTGGTGCCCCAAGGTCTAACTTGGACGCTTATGTCAAAGGCCAGTCTCCTGAGAGCTAAAGGAGCCCCTTACTCACACTCCTAGGCCCCTCTTCTGGGTCAGCCCATAGGAGTGTGCCCAATGGAGAGCTGCTTGGCTGACCTGAGGGTCTTGCAGCACTGGAGTCAACCCGGTCTCTTAATCTTAGAGATTTTCTAAGTCAAGAGATGAGGGGTCATGGGGCAACTTGGGGAAAGATTTCAAACAGCAACACAAAGCCCTGAGGACTGCCTGAGTCTGCAGATGTCAAAAATGGACCCTGATCCCTGTGCACATTCTCGGAGGGAATCCTGGAAGCAGGGTTCATGTGTTGCCCTTTTATTAGGGAACTGGTCTGGCCTCACAAAGCAAGTAAGTGGTGAAGTCAAGATTCTAACTGGAGTCCTTCTTAACTCCAGAACAGAGCTCTTACTTGCATGAAGTGCCTATGGCACACAGGAAAGATTTCTGGAGCTGTCTGCACATTCATTCATTTATTCATCTACCTACCAAGTGCCACGTGCTATGCCAGGTGCTGGAGAACAGACAGGCAGCATCCCTGCGCAGAGCTAGAGAGCTTCTTTCCACAATCCACAGAGGGCCTCTCCAAAACCTGGATATCCCAAGTCCCTGAACATCTCCAGATGCCTGAATCACATGGTTTTTTTGCCTCTCTACTTGGTTGGAATAAGTTTTCTCTTCCATTTTCCAACTTTGGAATAAGACTGTGTTCCCTCAGAGCCACAACCTACAAAGAGGCACCAGAGAACCTTCCTAGCAATAACGTCTCTGACTGGGCTGAGGGAGGTTCATGACACTTCTCCAGCCTAGGTGAAGACCAAGAAATGTCTTTGTCCTCCAGCACTAAAGGCGTGCACCCATTGGAGTCCAAGATGGGACACTAAGATATCAAGAGGAAGCATGGGGCTGACAAGCAGAGAGCCCAGAAATATTAAAGAAAGGACAGCCCTATGATTATATGAGAGGCCTCAGTAGATGGTAAGGAGACAACCCTACAGATTATACATGAGAGAACAAGCAAGCCTTCATCAAACTCTGCCATGAGAACCACCACACCTTTCTCATGCTCACAGAGCTCTGACCCAGGCCCTACCCACACTGTTACTTTGGGGTCAGGACCCTAATGACATAGACCTGGACATGGGACAGCTAGGACCCACCTCTTTGTATCTGTGCTGAAGCTTTCAGAAAGAGGGAGAGGCACATTACCAAGGAGAGTCTGGATTTGGAAGTTCTAGTTGGTAATCACTAAGGAAAAAAACAAAAATGGAGGCCATAGTTTGAAGACCAAACACCTATAGCCACATAACTGAAATTTACAATTACCCTGATTTCCCCCCAAAATGTGGGCTCTGACTGTAAGTGAATTTAAATTTTCCTTATATCAGCATGACCTTACAGCTTCCTTAGCCAATTGGTTATAAACAAGTAAGTTTATCACTGTTCCCCTAAAAGGAATGTAGGTGTCTAGTGGTCAGTCATTACTAGAGATCAATGTACTTCATTGGGCAACTGAGCTGTCACACTCATTTTGTGTGCTTCTTGCCACTTTCAGCTTGAAATCTTCCAGTTTTGTGAACTGTTCTTTTGTTCTTTTCTCTAACTTGATTTGGTCTCAGTTTTCACACAGTTAACTCAGTATGTGACAAGTGTGGACCTATGGGCTCCACAAGTCAAGAGGAAATGTGTCAAGAAAGCATCAGTGGACATTTATGGAGAACCTGCTTTGCGCAAGACACTGTACCAGGCTCTGGAGGCCCTGGTGGGAGGGACCCATGTGAAGACTTTCATATTAGAAACTTGTGGAATATATTTAGGCTAGAAAACACCTGAGGGAGCAGGAGAGCTGTTCTCAATATTCTAAGTGTTTTTATGAGAAAAGGATTGGATTTCTGTGACGTTCCAAAGGACACAGTTGGGACCAATGGATAGAAGCTATGGGTTTGGTTCAGTTTAAGAACTTTCTTATGAGATCTGTTTGCTGGTGACAGGAGCTGTCCTTGGATGTGTCACATTCCCATGAATTGGAGGTGATCAACTAGAAAGTGATAGCAAGTGTGAGCACTAGGCCTCCTTCTAACCTGTCTGGCATAAGACTCATCTAACTCATCTAACTCTCCTGAGCAAAATTGGGACCCAGGGGCAGAGGACCTTAACAGTACAGCAAGGATCAGAGGACCTGACCCTGAGGTCGAGAGACAGAACATTACTCTGGCCTCTAGAACACCCCTGGGAAGCCCTGGGGACCTGGGAACCCTGGGGACAGTGTGGATCATGGCTTGATGCTAAAGGAAAGGAGGAGGATACATAAGTGATGGGACGTGACTCCTCCCATGTGTTTTGGGGCCCAAACACTTCATCCTTGAGTGGCACTTTACGGAAATTCCTCACTAACTTCCAAATCCAATCTTCCCAGTCCAGGTTTAGAATACCTCTCCCTTTATTCCTTGCTTCTTTGCCTTCTGGACCTCCTTTCTCTCCTGGGCCAGGGTGGACCATCTGTTCCATGTGCTTGTGCACCTGATGACCCATCGTGGCCTCCTTTCCATTTGCACCTGCCTCTCTCCCTCTTACCCAGGATTCTCCCTCTGCTTGTGTCTTTCAGCCCATGGGTTTCAAACTCTCCTCCTCCAGGAAAGCTTCCATGTCAAGGAGCCAGCAGGTGTACCTGCACAGGTTCCGAGGGGTCTATTACACACTTGCAGCTACCTTATATGTAATTACCTATATCTCCTGTCAGCATGAGAGTCCTAGATGACAGCCCTTGAGCCTCACTCTGCTTTTTGCCTGTCTTCATGGGACCAACTACACTGAAGTCTTAGGTACTCTCAGAGTCAGCCAACCAGAATGTCCTTTGAGTCAGAGAGGAAAGAGGCTTTTTTTGTTTTTAGGGTGACCAACCATCATGGTTTGCCTGGGACTGAGGGGGTGTCCAGCATGCAGGACATTGGGCTAGTCCAAGACAAGTTGGTCACCCTGACTGTGTACCTGTGTTAGTAGAGAAGATGATGCTTGGGGCTGTGGGAGCATAGAGGGAAAGCAAATGAGAATTCTGGAGGAATTCAAACCCCAAGGTTGGAAGGGGGAGAACTCTCTGGAAAACTATGTGTGTACCGAGAAGGCTTAGTGACTACTGCCTGCCTTCCTCCACAGCTCCATTCTGTGTGTGTACGTATGTATGTTGGGTGAGGGACACTAGACCAACAGGCAGGTCCCTAGGTTAGCCTTGTACAGGCACAAACTGTCAGGCCCTCAGCCAGAGAGGTGGGGGACATCCTCATGCACCACCCCCCAGTCCCCACTACCGTCATTAACATCAGGACACCCTGACCAGTAGGCAGCAGGTCTGGACTCACCCACTCCTGTTTTTCCTTCTCTCCCATGGACACTTGCCTACCACTTAGTGGTGGCTAAAAGAAGAGAGGGTGGGCTGGTAGGGCTCCCCATCTCCCCCACACCCAACCAGTCTCAGAACCAACCAGCCCTCCTTTAAAAGCCCTAGGGACTGCTTTTCTCTTCCCAACAGCACCACCTACTGACCACAGAGACACTGGGCCTTCCATGGGCCACACCAAGCCTGGCCACATGTCAGAGATGGCTGCACTTGGGACTGGCCAATGCTAGGTGCTGGTGCAGGCAAAAGCAGAGATGTAGCATCTAATAGAGCAGTAGGAAGGCTTAATGTGCAAGATAGAGTTAAATAACGTCTGGAGTGGGGGCAATAGGCATGGTGGTTCAGGACATAGGCTCAGGAATCAGACTGCAGGGATTCAAACCTAGACTTATTACTTCTGTTCTTTCTTTAAAAAAATAATTGAGAGCCTTGTCAGTGCTGAGCATTGTTGCAAGCACTGAAGATACAACAGTGACCTAGATGCATAGAGTTCCTGCCTCCCAGAGTCTATGCAAACAGGAGACAGACAAAAACCACCTAGGCAAGTGCATAAAATTTAAAATGTAGGAAATAAAACAGGGTGACAAGACACTCTTCAGTCAGATAGTCTGGAAAAGCATCTCTGAATAGGTGACATCTGAGTGGAAACATGAAGGACACAGAGAAGCCAGCCATGTGGGAACTAGGGATTGGGGGCAAGTGCAAGGAAGGCCTGCAGGCAGTGGCCTCTGGAGTATCACTCTGGACACACTACATGATATGTGACACATGATACAGGAATACAGGTTTCTGCTGGTAACAGGAATCAAATGGCCCAGCAATGAAATGGGCTGCTTGTGCAGTAGTGAGTTCTTCATCACTGAAAGTATGCAAGAAGAGACCAAATGACTAGCCAAGGTAAATAGGACATTTATTGATTAGATTTTTATTTTTTATTTATTTTTTAATATGAAATTTATTGTCAAATTGGTTTCCATACAACACCCAGTGCTCATCCCAACATGTGCCCTCCTCAATGCCCATCACCCACTTTCCCCTCCCTCCCACCCCCATCAACCTTCAGTTTGTTCTGTTTTCAAGAGTCTCTTATTGTTTGGCTCCCTCCCTCTCTAACTTTTTTTTTTCCTTACCCTCCCCCATGGTCTTCTGTTAAGTTTCTCAGGATCCACACAAGAGTGAAAACATATGGTATCTGTCTTTGTGTGACTTATTTCACTTAGCATAACACTCTCCAGTTCCATCCATGTTGCTACAAAAGGCATTTCATTCTTAATTTATTGATTAGATTTTTTAAAATCTTATATCAACAGTAAATTGAACGAAGCTTTTCTAAAATTTTAAAGAGAAAGGAAAAGAGTTTTATTTGACCTCTAGTTAGGATAGCTTCCCAGGAGGTGCCTGAATGTCTGACTCCAGATTTTGGCTCAGGTCATGGTCCCAGGGTCATGGGATCGAGCCCCATGTGGGATATGCACTGAGTGTGGAGCCTGATTAAGATTCTCTCTCTCTATCCTTCTGTCCCTCCCCTGCCAATTCTCTCTCTCTCTCTCTTTCTCTCTGTCTCAAACTAAAACAAAACAAAACAAAATAAAACATCACCTGCCATATTAATAAAAATATTTTGGGGAAAGAAAAGGGATAGCTGCACGGGACACACAATCTTCACAAAGAAGAGTGCTCTGGGGAAGGAACATTTGGTACAAGGTTATATACACATTTTTTACACAGTTACAAATCATCATGACAAGGAACATTCCAGAAAGCTATAGACTTTATCTTATGTTTTTAGTATGTGCAAGACTTGACTTTAATTTGATGGTTAGTCAGACTTTAATCTGATATGAGGGGTTTTTTTGTTTTTCTTATCTTTATTTTTGGAATTCTCCTTTTTGTTTTTATTTTTTGTTTGTTTTAAGATGCAGAGTATAATGTGTGCTTGGGGCACAAATAGAGTCCAAGCTTTGAGGTTTTGTCAAGTCATTTTGACCTTTGTAAATGTTAAGGTATAGCTTCCCTGGGGTCCCAAGAACAGGACCAGCAAATTTTGAAAGTTGAGAATTTCCTTTATCATTTTTAAGTCCCATCTACTCTAGCATTTGAATCACTTACAGGTTGCTCTAAATATAGGGAAAACAGATTTTTCCAGCCAATCACTGAAGAGACATTTTTCCCAGAGTCCTAGGAACATGCCACTCAGGTGCAGAAAACTGGGTGTTGTATACAGAACAAGTTTTTGCTCAAACACAGGGTAGACCCTGGCAAAGATGAGAAGTGGAAGTCTTCATCTCCCCTCTGCTCCTTGCCTCCTTTTTCTGTCACAGCACTGGAGACAGGTGAGAACATCCTCCCCTACAGTGGTCTGAGGAAACAGTAGTCCAAACTATTCAAGGAGATATCCTAGTCTTCCTGAGTCTTGAAACTTTTATGTTGCACTCCCTAATAATAAAAAAATATTTGTGCATGACCTATAAACATATGAAGATGGTGTTCAGCCTCACTACTCACCAGAGAAATACAAATTAAAACCTCAGTGGAATACCACAACCCACTGGAATGGCTGGAATTAAAACAATGGTTGGTGAAGTTGTGGGAGTGATGTGGTCTGAAGTGCTGTGTTAGGATTCAGAGCTGACGTCTTCAGTACAGAAAGGTGGTTTTATTAAAGCACAGAGACAGGACCCATGGGCAGAGGAGCTGCCTCAGGATTGTGAGGAGTGGCTGATTATATACTTGGGAGTTGGGGAAAGTAAAGACAGGGAAGTTTCCAAAAGGACTTTTATATGTTCAAGATTTGCAGGATCCTGGAGACTAGCTATTGTCAAGCTAAGGCTGTTTTTCCCTCTAACAAAGCACTAACATTAAGACAGTATGGAGTTCCTGGAGGAGTGCTATAATCTTCCTGTCTTAAGTACTTGTCAACTGGCTGTAAGTTATAAGGAAATTTAATTTTATCCTGATTTCTTTCTGCCTTTGTTTCCCACATCAGGAGTGCAAATTGGTGAAGCCACTTTGGAAATCTCTTTGGTAGTGATTACTGAAGCTGAGTTTGTGAGTAGCCAATGATGAAACAACTCCTCTCCTAGGCATACACCCTGTTCTAAGGGAAAGAATAACATGGAGTAAACATTGCTAAGAGGGATATTTCAAATGGAGCTGGGAACACACTGAGGAGGTGGGATTTATGTGTATCTCCTGTCTCAAATTCTCACAATTGTTGCTGAACTCAGCTAAAAGCCAAGGCATCTGTTGCATGTTAGAATGGACAAAAATGAACTTTCTGCCCAGCACTAACCCTAGCAACCAATCACGCATAGATTAGGGTAACTGTATAAACCAGCACTAATCATATTTTGCTGAAAACAATGTAGGTAAATTCTCTCTTTCCTCTTTGAAAGCCCTAACCTCCTTTGTCTTTCCAGAGCACACTCCATTTCAGTCCACTCTATCTCTTCCAGACTGAAATCCTTAATATGATAGGAAACATAGGATAAGACAGGAAGAGAGGGAAAGGTTAGGAACCTGAGGTCCCTGGATGGGGGGAAAACACATCTTGGAAAAATGCTGGGAGCATCTGACCACAGCAAACTCTCTTGGGTGTAAGGTCCCTCTTAAGAATGTAACAGACACCACCTACTCCCCCTCGGGTTCCCCTCAGGAATTTTGCAATCAAAATACCTAAGTATATCATAAAACTTACATTATACGAGGGCAGTAGGACCATAGCCTGACTCCTCACACAATGGAGTCAAGCCAATAAAGAATGGACAACCCAGCACCTAGAGTTATCAAGTCAATAAGGGTAGAACCTGAGAAAGAACAAGAAACAGGAGGCTGGGAAGGGGGGGGGGGTGTCGACCGGAACTGTATAAAACAAAGACCCTTGCCTATAGTCGGGGTGGGGGGTGGTATTCACTTTCTAATACCCCCTTTCTGCAAAGAAAACTTTTATATTATTCTTTCTAATATTATCCTCTAATAAACTTTTGCCTGCTGTTCATTTTGTGTCTACCTTTTCATTCTTTGAAGTGGCAAGGCAATGAATCCTGAGTATTGAGGTAAAAAAAATCCTGCAACACTGAGACCCAAATAAATGTACACCTTTTATTCTGCAGCTTGCAGTTTTATCTTTGGCTGGTCAATATCCACATATGATCCCTAAAAGTCAGATATTAGAATGTTCATTCTAGTATTAGTCATAATAGCCAAATATCAGAAACTACTGAAATTATAATCAATGAATATACAAATTTTGGTATATTTGAATAGGGAAAGGGCTAACGGTAGGCAGGGATAGATAAGGGACACCCAGCGATGCTGACTGCAGCTGTGGTGGCTCTACCCGGGCCATGCCCTAGACTTCAAGGCCCACCAAAGTGGCTGGCTTTGGCCCTCCTATTCCTCAGCGTGTCCACTGCGCCCTGCCCCCACAGTCCCTGGCTGTAGATGCAGGTGGGTTTGGGAAGAAAAAGGACAAATGCATTCCAGACCTGTCCATGCTAGCTGCCATGAATAGATTCTCACAAATTGTTGTTGAGCTGTGACAAGTAAATGAGATGATTCATTTTCAGAAATACTAAATAAAAGCTGTGCTGTCTAGTTAACAATAGGTTTACAACCTATTGGAAATATGTATGAACAACCCCCACCCCATAGTGGAGTCCCAAACCCTTAGACACATCACTTCCTGGTTCTTCTTCCCCCTCCATTTTGCATATTTATTTTTGCAGGCTTTGCAATGGGCATGCACCAAAGAACAAAGGAGGGATGGAAAGTCTGGGGCATGTCAGGAAATGTACATTTGTTCCAATCAGACTACTTTTTGCCTTACATAGGCATAGGCAACTCTGGGTAAGGCTGTAACCTCTGTAGTACTCAGCCAATGAGGAACCACAGGAGGGACTTGCATTCTAGGAGATAAACTGCCTGGTGTAACTGCCTTGGGTGTGCCTGTTCCTCAGACACCCACTCTTGCAAGAATGTTGATTAAAGCCTTGCTTTACTGTGCTCTGGGTCTCTGTGTCCCTCCTTTTATTGGGTCAGTGGGTTTATTTCTCATACAGTTCCTGATAGGTCTCAATAAAAAGCCAGGGACAAAAATCCTTGGTGGCAATCCAGTAGAGAACCGACTCACCCTCAAGAGCTTTGTACTTTCCCTAGATAAACTCTATCAACTTACTCATTCTCTTTTGTCCTCAAGATTCATTCTTTGGATCTGTGAGACAAGGACCAGTGTCTCTCCTACCCTCCTGTAAAATATTCATATACTAGAACATTATTATAGTGGCCAGTGAATTGGGCAGCAAAGAATTGTCAAGAGTAGAGTGACAAGCAGGAGAGAGTTTATTCACTCTCCAAGGGAGGAAAGGGGCCAGACATCAAGAGAGATGTTGGCCCTGATCCTCTGTTCAGCTGGGCTTTTAACTTAATTTCTTATTTTCTTAAGGGTCTGAGAGTGTTGCATCTGTTCTCATGGGGGTGTGGGGAGGGTGAGGACTCTTGGCCAGGTGGAGCCGCAGGTGGCATGTTTCTCAGCAGGATTCTGTGCGGGGTTCCTCTGGGATGTGAGTGGTGGTCAGGCTAGAGAAGAACATGTTTTCTTCTTGGGGACTATTTTCTGAAAATGTAGGGCCCTGTGACCGAGAAAAATGTAGGATTAGGGTCAAGTACAGGCAGCTGTGAATTTTGTCTGTAAGCTTTCCTGGGGGGTGAGGGGAGCTTTGACTAGATTCCTTTCAAGCATACAGTGATATCACCAGTTGGACCCCAAGACATTACACTTACTTCCTACCTACTTGCACTCACTAACCATTGCCTTACATTTTTCCTTAACTCTTCTTTCTAGCTTACCTCTTGACTCAGGCAAATGAAACCAGAAAACACTCTTCAGGTGATGGTGACTGCCCTGACAAGACCTTCTGCTGACCCAGACCAGCCAGACATTTTGAGCTGAACCCCTGACTCATGCCTGCACAGATGTACCATGGAGTGACCTCTGGAATGACCTAACATTACCTTTACCTCATTATTATGCTAAAATCTCTGTTCCAGCCTCATTTGTGGTAGAGCCCCTCCCTAAGAAATGTGGTGAAAACCTCAAGACAAGGGAAGCCAACCTGGCTATGTATGCATGCCTAAGATTCCTCATGACTCTGTAACATAGACTGCCCATTCAGAATGAATGTTACCATATATGGGAGACAAGGTGAAAAATGGTACAAAAGGGAACCACCTCCCCCTGCCCCCCCCTGCACTTGGGGCTCATCCTTTTGGGTCTTAGCCCACTGAGCCCGTGCTGGCACAAATAAAGTGGCTTCCTCAAAAAAAGAACCTCAGTGTCCTCACTCTCTGTGTGTGACTCACCACTACATTTCATGAAAGCTCTCCCCAGAGGCAAAGATAATGTTTCACCTCCCTGTCTCCAGGCTATGAACCTTGGAGCACCAGGAGAGGAGACCTCACCTGGAGGCAGCAGGCCACTTAATCCATAGGAGACTATCCCCTTCTGGCATGCCAGGGTGAGGGCCCTGGATGCACAAAAGAACTGGGTGAGGCCCAGGAACCAGCTCAGGGAGCACTGCCCATTAGACTGGTAAGAACCCGGGTTTGTTCTTATGCCCCTAGAAGGCATAATGTGAGCCTGATCACCTCCTAGAGTCACCTGAGTAGTTCCATAAGGAACAAAACCCCAATTCCAAGGCTCTGAGAACTGGGCAGAGGTTTGGAGGCTTTGTGTGAATGAGATGGACAGCAGAATGGTTCCACCTGACCAATGGGTTGAAGCAAGTGTTGAGTCCCCATCCATGGTTCTGTGGCGACCTCATATGGCTTAGGGTGGCATCAGACTTCTCAGGAATCTGATCCAGGTCAGGGCTTGATAGTCAACCTGCCAATGCTAAGAGGCACCTGAAATATCTCTGAGAGGAGAGCGACTGGAAACGGAGGAAGCAAGTGTGCATCCTCAACAAATCAGTCCCTCCCTTCCCCCTTTTTCCTCTCTTGTGCATGAAAGTTGTCAGTTAAGGGCAGGAAATGGGTGGAAAGCAGAGTAAACCAGCTCCCCTAGAGTGTATGTAGAGGAATTTCATAAAGGGATATTCACAAGATTATGGTGTGAAATTAACTCCCAGAAAGTTCCAGACTTTCTGTGAAATTGATTAAACATTGTTTCGGGTGGGCTGGCCCTCCAAGGGCTCACTTGATAAGGAACTAGTTGGCCAAGTGTTCAGGGTTGTTGTAGGGGATCCAGACCACCTTGACCAATTTCCTTACATTGTTGGCAAGGCCTGGTCCTCCTATCCCAGCTGCCTTGGCTAAAAGTCTGTGTTGAGGAGAACTGTAAACTTATGATGCCTCATGTCATGGCTTCCTCCAAATGCCAGCCAAAAACTGAAAAACCATACTTTCAGGAGAGCCTGAGGAAACCCCACTACCATATGCCCCACTGTACCCCTTACTGCCATCTGTGTCTCCAACCTCTCCAGCTGCCAAAACCCCATCAGAGCCTACCCCTAGTCCCAAAGCCTTGCCACCTCTAGCACCACTGGCCTCTCCAGATGGACCGTCTCACCCGGATCACCAGTCCTAACTCCATACACCTCTCCTCGAAGGTGATTAAAAGATCAGGTCAGTGGAGACAGTCCCTCCCTGCAGCAACACTTGGGAGCCCTACAGATACCACTGAGGGAAACTGGGGGACTCGTCTATTATGATCAAGAAGGCCAAATCCAAGGAGGCCAGTGTGTTTTTGTATACCAACCCTTTATCACCACAGACCTCCTAAATTGGAAACACCATACTCCCTCCTATATGGAGAAGCCCCAGGCTATTATTCAACTAATGCAGTCCATAATTCAAACCCATATACCTACCTGGACAGACTGCTGCCAATTCCTCTTGACCCTCTTTGACACAGAGGAGCATCACCGAATTACCCAGGCAGCCCTAAAATGGTTACAGAATTGTCCCATTGGGACACTAGACACCAAGCTTATACTCGGGCTCACTTCCCTGGGGAGGACCCCAAATGGGACCCAAATGACTCAAGTGTAGATGGAGGGCTTGCAAGGACTTAATGGTATCAAGAAGCCCTTCTGAATGGCATGAAAGAAGGGTGGGGGGGAAAGGCCATAAATATAAGTAAAACATCAGAAGTGCTCCAGGAATCCAAGGAGAGCCCAAGCCAGTTCTATGAGAGACTATGTGAGACATTTCATCTCTACACCCCTTTTGATCCAGAAGTGCCCATTAACCAGCAGATGGTTAGCGCAGCTTTCATAGGTCAGGCCCAAGGGGACATCCAGGGCAAGCTTCAAAAGCTAGAAGGTTTTGCTGGCATGAATGCCAGTCAGTTGCTGGAAGTAGCAACTAAGGTGTTTGTCAACCATGACCAGGCGGCACAAAGGGAAGAAGGCCAGAAGATGCAGAAAAAGGCAGACATGTTAGCTGTTGCCTTGGTGGAGCAGTTGAAATGCTCCCAGAAAGGTGCCTCACAGAGATGAGGTCGGGGCAAAGAGGGGAATGGCAAGGAGGATCATCTCACATAGGACCAAAGTTACGACAGAACCAGTGTGCTCACTGTCATCAGGACAGTCAATGGAAAAATGAGTGTCCCCTGCAGCTGGGTAATTCTCAGCAGGGCCCCAAGCAGAAGGACCTGTGTGGTCCAGGGCCAGTACCAACCATCATCATGGCGTCATAGGGCCCCCGAAGATGATTTTGTGGGGCTAGTTGCCATGGAGGACCATGAGGAGGACTAGGACAGACCAGGTTTATTTTGTTAGGCCCCCAAGAGCCTATGGTTTGAATGAATGTGGGGAGCCACGTTCAACTTCATGGTAGATACTGGAGCAAAACACTTGGTGGTGAACCAACCCGTGGGCCCCCTCTCACACAGATAAACATGTGGGGACCACAGACAATCGGACACACCATCCCTTCCTGCTGCTGTAGCAATGCAATTTAGGCTGCCATGAAGTCATCTGAGATTTCCTGTACCTCCCCGACTGCCCCGTGGCTTTAATGGGTTGGGGACCTGTTGAGGAGCTGGAGGTTCAGATTACTTTCATCTCCTGCAGACAAGCTGCTCTGACCAACAGAAGCTGGAAACAAAGATTATGACTCTCACGATTCCCCAAGGGGAAGAATGGAGCCTCTACAGTCTCACGGAGGAGCCAAAACAGGGACCTGAGCTGCCCTTCAGAGTACTGGGGGTATGGGCTGAGGACAACCCACCAGGACTGGCCTGGAACCTATATCCAATAATTGTAGAACTAAAGCCATGGGCAGAGCCCATCCACCAAAAACAATATTTCATCCCTTGTAAGGCACAGATGGGGATACAGTAGTACCTGGAGAGACTTCTAAAATATGGGATCCTCCAACCCTGTCCCTCATCTTGGAACACGCCTCTCCTACCAGTCCACAAGCTGGGCACCAATGACTATTGGCCAGTCCAAGATCTGCTTGCAGCAAATCAGGCTGCTGTCACCCTGCACTGGTTGTCCTGAACCCATACACTCTCTTGGGTCTCACCCCTGTGGAAGCTGCCTTCTTCACATGCCTAGAATCTACACCTTCTGCATCTACCTGGCCCCCCCAGAGTCAACCAATCTTTGCCTTCCAGTGGGAGGATCCTGAAAATGGTGATGAGGGCCAGTTGACTTGGACCAGATTTAAAAACTCAAGGTTTTAAAAACTCCCCATTTTCAGCACTGCATTAGCCTCAGACCTAAGAGCTTTCCCAGCAGATCAACATGGCTGTGTCCTGCCTCAGTATGTAGACGACTTACTGCAGTTTGAAGGTCTCAGGAGGACTGCATGGGAGGAACTCGGCAGCTCCTTACCCTCCTATGGGAAACTGGCTATAAGTTCTCAAGGAAAAAGGCCCAAATCTGTCAAAAGAAAGTCAAGTACCTTGGCTTTCACCTCTCCCAGGGGCAGCGCCAACCTGGCCCAGAGGGAAAACAGGCCGTTTGTTCTATCCCAGTCTCATCAATGTGACGTCAGGCTTGGGAGTTTCTCGGGCCACAGTTTTCTGTAGAATATGGATACCTAACTTCTTGGTCTTGACAAAACCCCTTTATGAGGTTTTGTCTCCCCCCCCACAAAGTGGGGGAGAGTGGGAACCTCTGTGATGGGAGTAAGTACAGCAAAGGGCCTGTAAAGAGAACAAACAGGTCCTCACCTGGTCTGGGGCCCCCAGACATGTCCAAGCCCTTCATCTTGTACATTCATGAAAGTACTGGCATCACAGCGGGAGTCCTAACCCAGACGTTGGGGTAATGGCATCTCCCATTGGGGTCATGGCATCTCTTCAAGCAGCTTGACTCTGTTGCCCAAGGCTGGCTATCCTGCCTATGGGCACTTGCAGCCATGGCTCTCTTAGAGACTGAGGCTGAGAAATTAACTATGGGACAAGAATTGACAGTCCGAGTGCCACATTCAGTATTAACATTAATAATTCAGTATTAACATTAATAATTCAGTATTAACATAATAATTAATTAACAAGGGACAATATTGGCTAACTAACGCCCAGATGATCAGATATCAAAAAATGCTATGTGAGAACCTGCACATTCACCTAGAAATAGTGCTGACCCTGAACCCTGCAACCCTACTCTCTTTTGGGCCAGGTCAAACAGATCATGACTGCATTGAAGTCATGGATGAGGTATTCTCCAGCCAACTAGATTTGAGGGACCAGCTCTTCAAGGACTGTGACACTGAGTATTTCACAGACAGTGGCAGTTTTGTGAAAGAGGTGGAACACCTTGCAGGATACTCTGTGGTGACCCTGAATTCTATCATTGAGGCCAAAGCCATGTCAAAGGGGATTTTGGCGCAGAAGGCAGAGCTCATCACACTAATTCAAACCCTCCCACTGGCAGCAGGGATACGTGTTAATATATACACAGACTCTAAGTATGTCTTCACCACCCTCCACATACATGGGACTTTATATAAAGAGAAGGGTCTAATAAACTCAGGAGGAAGAGACATAAAGTATGGTAAGGAAATCCTCGAACTCTTATATGCTGTGTGGGCCTCTAAAAGGGTGGCAGTCATGCATTGTTGGGGACATCAAAGGGGAGACATCTCAGCTGCACAGGGAACCCATAAGGCAGACCAAGAGGCAAAGCCTGTGGCCTCCAGGGGAATAGCAGAATCAGTGGCTTCTGCTGCACTGTTCCCTAGTCCACTGGCAGAATGGGACCCTAATTACTTACAACATGAGAGTACCTAGTTTAAGACTGAAAATGGAGCTACTTCTCAGGTGGATGATGGAAATTTGGAGATGGCCGAGTAGCGATTCCTGAGGCCCTGGATCCAGCTTTTGTCAAGCAGTTTCATTAGGAAACCCATATTGACTGGACAACTCTCAAGACTACATTGAGCCGATATTTCTACATCCCTCGACTCCAGCATAGCTCAAGCAGTATGCCACCAATGTGAAATGTGTGCCTGGAATAACCCACGTCAGGGACCCATGGTCGCCCCTGGGGTGCAGAGTGTCAGGGGAGCCCCATTTGAAAGTATGATAGTGGACTTCACTGAGCTTCCCTGGGTCCGTGGCTGTAAATATCTGTTGGTCTTTGTGTGTAATTTCTCAGGCCGGGTGGAAGCCTTCCCTACTTGCACAGGAAAGGCACATGAAGGGGCCTGAACTCATTTCTTGATTTGGGATCCCTATAACTATGGGATCAGATAACAGGCCAGTGTTCGTGGCTGAGGTGGTGCAGCTGGTGGCAAAGGGGTTTAAGATCATCTGGAAATTACAGATAGCATATTGACCCCAGAGCTCCCCAGAGCTCCAGGAAGGTGGAATGAATGAACTGAACCCTGAAGCTGTAATTCAGTAAACTATGTCAGGAGACCCATCTACACTGGGACCAGGTGTTGCCAATCGCCTTGTCAAGAATCAGGTGTAGCCACACTAAGCAGACAGGTTCTCCCCTGATTAAATCCTGTATGGGCACCTTCCCCCCATTAGCAAGGGTATATATAAGGGGGGGTCTAAATGAGATAGGCAATCTAACCCTAAGGCAACAGATGCAGACCCTTGGCTCTACCCTAACCACCTTACACCATTGGGTTAGGGAGGGACTACCTGTGAGTCTGACCACAGACACTCACTCCTTTATTATACAGGAGATGCTGTATGGGTGAAGAAGTGGAATGTCCAAACCCTAAAACTCTTCAGGAGGGGCCCGTTCAGTGTCATTTTGTCCACCCCTACTGCAGTCAAGGTGGCCGAGGTGATCACCAGATTCACCACAGCAGTATGAAGCCAGCATCTTGAAATTGGGAGTGTGTTACTGATCCATCAACGCTGTGCAAGCTGACCAAACCAGAAGAAGCAATCTACAACTCCAGAGGTTCCGGGAGACTGCAGCCCTGCTTTAGTCACTCTGGAAGCTGACTAATCTATGCACAGCAGAAGCTTGAGGAATCAACCATCCGATGAAACAAAAGACTGTCCTTATTTGTAAATCTGTTTCCTTACTGTGATACACTGTCACCGCTTGTCCCTTGCTGTTATTGTGATTCTTCCTCTACTCTTCACCATAGGATTGGCAGAGGCTGCCCCAGCTGGCTGGGAGTGTGTTGAGAGGTTTCTGTTAGTGCTCACCTTCCTTTTGTGGATAGGATGCTTCATTGGTATTGGCTGCTTCTAATCTGGACCCCTTCTGTAGACCTAAATTCCTCATCATGTGACTCATGTGTTTGCATAAACCAGGTCAGGCCAGGGAGTCACTTGGACCTTACCATACCGTACCCACTTCTCATGCCAAAGAAAAGTCCTGGGGCCCTGCAGACACAATAAGACCACCTATTCTAACTGCCAATGGGAGATTCAAAACCCTCATAGGTATTACCCTCTTGATTTTGGGAGTTTGCTTAATCCTACCTTGCCTAGCTCCCCTGGTTATAACATCATCTCCAGCCTCATTGAGGTAATGGTAGAAAGGAAAATGGCCATGCATGTGACATATAAAATATATGAAATATATGATATATAATATATATGAAATATAAACCTCTAAACCAAGATGATGCTCTTTGACCCAAAATAGGAGGTCTGTGCATCAAAGGAGGGAATGTAGTAAAGCCCCTCCCTAAGGCATGTGGTGAACTGCTCAAGACAAGAGAAGGCAACTTGGCTATGTGCACGTGCATGAGATTCCTCACGATTCTGTAACATAGACAGCCCATTCAGACTATTTGTTACCATATATAGGAGATAAAGGAGCAAAAATTGTATGAAAGGCAAACCCCCCCCCCCCATCCGGTTCGCTCAGGGTTCAGCCTTTTGTGTCTAAGCCCACTAAACCCGTGCTGGCACAAAAAAAAAAAAAAAAAAAAAAAGCTGCTTCCTGGAAGGAAAAGCCTTGGTGTCCCAACAGTGTGTCAGTCACTGCTACACATTTACATAGCATAAAATATATGTATAGGCACAGTTCCTTAAGGCACATGTGTGACCTTATGCCCACCTATATATACAATGACAAGGCTTCCCTTTTTAAATATTTATCCTAAGTCTAAACAAAAGGAGCCATTCACCCTCTCTTGGGGAGTCATTGCTTTGGAAGCCATTCCCCTGATCTTCTTATTTGCTGCAAATAAAAGTTTTCTTGGGGCGCCTGGGTGGCGCAATCGGTTAAGCGTCCGACTTCAGCCAGGTCACGATCTCGCGGTCCGTGAGTTCGAGCCCCGAGTCAGGCTCTGGGCTGATGGCTCGGAGCCTGGAGCCTGTTTCTGATTCTGTGTCTCCCTCTCTCTCTGCCCCTCCCCCGTTCATGCTCTGTCTCTCTCTGTCCCAAAAACAAATAAAAAGCGTTGAAAAAAAATTTTTAAAAAAAAGTTTTCTTTGTGTGACAACTCAAACTGGTGCAGTTTCTGACTCACTAAGGAACTCAGGTTGGTTTGGTTACAATGTGTGTGAATGATATACAGCTGCACACAGCAGTATGGATCACTCTCTTAAATATAAATTAAGTGGAGGAGAGCAAATAGACATGCAAAAACACTAGAGTGAACTCTATGAAGTTGCCTTTATGGAGGTCAACAACTAGAATATTGACAACTTCATGGTTCAACATAAAACATACTGTAAGGTTCCATTTGTATCATTTATGGTGGGGTTTCAGAGTGGTGGGGATTTGGAGCTGATGGCCAAGGCACCGTTGGTGCAAAAATGTTATTTTATTAAAGCATGTCGATAGGACCCATGGGCAGGAAGAGCTACACTGGGGTTATGAGGAGTAACTATGGAGTTGGGGGAGGTAAAGGCAAAGGGAGGCCTCCCGGACTTTCATATATCAAAGAGGATTCCTAAGAGGCCTTGTTATTTTCAAGTTAAGGTTGTTTTCTCTCTAATAAGCTATTAACATTAACATTAAGAAGTAAGAAAAATGTTACTATCTGTATTTGCCTCAAGTATTTGCCAATAGGCTGCAGATTATAAAGGAATTTAATTTTACCTGCCATTTCCTTCTTGGCTTTGTTCCCCACATCACTGTGGAGGGGAAGGTGACATTAGGGGCTCCAGGAAATTGAATCTATAGGTTTCTGGAGATAAGTCTATTGATAAGATTGCCTTTTTCTTGTAATTTACTAAGATATTTGCAAACTGATGGAGACTCATGTCCTGTATGACTGTGATCTCTATCAGTTAGCCATTTCTTTCCTTTCCTTTTTTCTTGGGTAGCCAGGAGTGCCTGAGGAATGTCACACACATCCCATCCCACCTGGGGGGGGGGGGTTGCAGGGTGTCAGCTTGCCTTATGCTCCCTCATCAATTTATATAACCTACAGAAACTGGCAAAGCAAACCTATACCGTAGAAGTCAGGACAGCGGTTATACTTGAACTGAGGACAGGATGGTAGTAACTGAAAGGGAGCAGGAGGGAGGTCTGTGTCATGCTAATATTCTGTTTCTTACTTAGGGCGGGGGGGGGGGGGGGGGGGGGGGGGGGCTGCTTACCTGGTTGTGTTATCACTGAAAATTTTGTTGAGTTGTGCACTTAGGATATTTATACTTTTCTGAATGTATACTTTAATAAAAAGTTTGAATTTTAATTTCATCATATAATACATATATATAATTTATAAGTAATAGATTTGTACAATCATCCTAATATTTTATGTTATAAGCAAACAAAAAACGTAGATAATTTTAAAGAATGAGAAAAAGATAAACACAGAAAAACATTCAAATATTTTGTTCTGGCCCCAGTGGATGGTTTTATGCCTCTTCAGGGGACAAGCAGCCCCTGCTGGAGATTTTTTGTAGTGGAGTCCTGGGTTACCTAGCAACTGCATGACAAGGAGCAAATCTCCTAGTTTCAGTTTCTGCATTGGTAAAATTGAAACATTGATCACCTCTCCACCTTTCTCCTACATGGCTATCCTCAGGATCAAATGAGATATTTATGAAAACACACTGTAAATGGTAAAATGTGAGATATCATTGATTATTACTGTGATATTGTGATTTATAATAAAAAATACATATTTGGTCTTCGTTGTCTCTTACACAGAGCTCTCACTCCTTGTCGGTTTCTGAGTAAGAAAGATGCTAAGGATATCTTTTGTTGTGTTAATAACCTGTGACTTTTGGACCACATCTAAGAATGCCTTTGTTCCCCATATCATTACTGAGGGGTGATGTTGGGGTTCCAGGAAACTGAGTCTATAGGTTTCTGGAGATTGCCTTTTTCTTGTAATTTACTAAGATATTTGCAAACTGATGGAGACTCATGTCCTGCATGACTGTGAACACTATCAGCCATTTGTTTTATTTCCTTTCCTTTGTCCTTGAGCAGCCAGGAGTGCCTGAGGAATATCACACACATCCCACCTGGGGAGTGGGGGTGGGGGTTGTTGCTAGCTTGCAGTTTGTCCTCAGTCTGGCCCAAGCTACCTCAGAACTATGCACCCCTTCCATCTGGCTGTTCCTGAGTTACAGCCTTTTATAATAAGCCAGTAATCTAGTAAGTACAGTGTTTATCTCACTCTGTAAGTCACTCTCCCAAATTAATCAAACCCAAGGAAGCAGTTGTGGGAACTTCTGACTTATGGCTGGTGGGTCAGAAGTACAGGGAACAATCTGGACTAGCTACTGGCTTCTGGGGAGGTGGGGAGGGGTACAGTCCTGGGGGACTGAGCCCTTAACCAGTGGAATCTGATGCTATCACCTCCAGGTTGATGGTATCAGAATTGAGTTAAATTGTCAGAACATCCATTTTGTGTCTGAGAATTGCTTGTTAGTGTGGGAGAACCTGGACCACGTTGGAACAGGGATCCAGAAACAGCATGGAGTTAGCATTAGCAGAGTCACTATTAGCATAGTGTTACATGCTAATAAAGAAGCAATCCTACAACAAATCATTGTGAATTGAGTTAGAAGTAGCTCAAGATTTCAGGAAGAGCTTTCCCCATCACCAGCCTTGGCAAAACTACCTGCCAGGAATGTTGCAATCATTTCTTTTTTTTTTAAGTTTATTTATGTTGAGAGAGAGAGAGAGAGTGCAAGCAAGGAAGGGACAGAGAGAACCCCAAGGGGCTTCACAGTGTCAGCACAAAGCCCAATGTGGGGCTCGATCTCAAGAACCATAAGATCATGACCTGAGCCAAAATCAAGAGTCAGTTGCTTAACCAACTGAGCCACCCAGGTGCCCTACAATCATTGCTATACCAAGTAGAGAGCAGAGATAGATTAGATAGATGATAGATAGATAGATAGATAGATAGAAATAGGAAGAAAGAAAATTGTAATACTGGAAAATACTATGTAGCAGATATTTTTGAAGCACTTAATGTATATAAATAAATCTATTATAAATAAATAAATCTATTATAACCCTTATAACAACCAAAAGAAATAGGTCATCTTATATCACTATTTTATAGGTAAGAAACTAAGGCTCAGAGAAGTTAATTAACTTAATTAGGGTCTCACAGATAATAACTGAGAAATCTGAGCTTCAAATCCAGGTTGCCTCGTTCTGGAGTCTGTATCATACTTAAAAAAGATGTCTTCCATATTATCTTCTAAAGCTGATGCTAACATTTGTAATCACCTCTCATTCAATAAAGCTTAGTCTGATATTAAATAAACTTCCTTCATTAATCTATTATTCAAAAAATATTTGTGGACACCAGTTACATACCAGGCACTGTACTTTGAATTGGGTGTGTCAAACTCTGATGGGTATCTGACCCATCCCTGACACCCAAGGTTACCTTGATGTGTGGATATGATGGCCGGGATGAATATGTACATGCATATGTGAATACTTGTTTACATGAATAAGCATGCACCTACCTGTGTGTCCCACTACACCTCAAACAACGTGTATATGGTGTTAGATTTTATCCAAAGTGCAGTGGGAATATGAACTAACATGAGTTGGCTTCTTCATGAGTCACAACAACTGCACCAGGTGAGCTGTTGCACAAAGAAAACTTTATTTGCAGCAAATAAGGAGATCAGGGAAATAGTTCCCAAAGCTGTGGCTCCCCAAGAAAGGGTGAAAGGTTTCCTTTTGCTTCGAGTTTCGATGAATATTTAAAAAGGGAAGCCTTGTCATTGTATGTAGAGGCAGGTATAAGGTCACATATGTGCCTTAAGGAAACATGCATATATATATATATATATATATATAGTATGTTATGTAAATGAGGCTGGGTCTCTTCCTGGGGCAGAGCTTTTAGTATTATAATGAGGTAAAGGTAATTGCAGGTCATTCCAGAGGTCACTCCATGGTCCGTCTGTGCAGGCATGAGTCAGGGGTTCAGCTCAAAATGTATGAGTGGTCTGGGTCAGCAGGAGGACTTGTCAGGGCAGTCACTATCACCTGAGGGCTGTTTTCAGGTTTTATTTGCATGAATTAAGAGGTAAACTTAAGCTGGAAAGAAGACCTTAAGGAAAAATGTAAGACAATGGTTAGTGAGTCCTAGCAGTTTGACAGTGTCAGGTCTTGAAGTCTAGCAGGTGACAGTAAGACCCTGAAAGGTTTTTTTTTTTTTTTAACGTTTATTTATTTTTGAGACAGAAAGAGACAGAGCATGAACGGGGGAGGGTCAGAGAGAGGGAGACACAGAATCTGAAACAGGCTCCAGGTTCTGAGCTGTCAGCACAGAGCCCCGACGCGGGGCTCGAACTCAAGGACCGCGAGATCATGACCTGAGCCGAAGTCGGATGCTTAACCGACTGAGCCATCCAGGCGCCTCAAGACCCTGAAAGATTTTAAGCAGAGAAGTGACATTTGATTTGACTCGAGACCTCAAAACATGACTCAATCTGCAAAATGGATAAAGGAAGGATGATAGAGCATGCCTAAAAGGACATGTAGTTATGAGTAAAGACAATGGATGGCAGCAGCAGAGACAAAGAGGATGGACCTGAGAAGTGTTTTGCAAGAGAAATTAACAGCATTAACAGGTGGATTCACTATGTGGCACAAAAGAGGGAAAAACACAGAAGTACTCCCAGGTTTTTATCTTGAGTAGATGGTAGGGCATTTACAGACAGGTGAAGACTAGGAGATATCTGGATATATAATTCTCAAGCTCAGAGATGTTTAGGGCAGAAATATAAATTTCAGAATCGCTGAAATCACCCAAGGAGAAGAACAGGGGACCCTGCAGGTCTCAAGTTTGAACAGTGGAGGAGAAGAAGCCTGTTCAGCCAGCCAGCTAATAAGGAGCATGCAGTGAAGGCAAGTGAAGTCTCAGAAGACAGGAGAATAGAGGAGCGGAAGATATCAAGGAGAATCAGTCAGTTGATTCAAACATCACAGAGGTCTCTGACACCTTTAAGACTGGTCTGAGTGACAGCAGAGAAGCCAGGATAGAACGTGGTGCTGAGGTCTAAGGGACAAAAGGGAGATGCCAAGATGAAGATGATCTGTGTGGACTGTTCTTTCAAGGTTCTTGGCTATGAACATGAACAGAGAAAGTGGGTGATAGCGAGATGGAAAATAGGAGTCAAGGAAACTTGAACTGTTTGGTTTTTCTTAGGGTAAGTGACACTAAGAAATGATCCAGGAGAGGGGGAAGATTGAGGATAGAGAGGGAGGAGAAACTGAGGACTGAGGTACTTAAAACAGATACCTGGCAGCCTCACTGTTTAGGTCCCAGCTCATGCTAATTCTTGAGAAATTCTTACATGCCTCCTAGCTGTACACACACATACACGCACACACATGGCTGTCATCATCACCATTATTACCATCATCATCATTCTGTTTTCTATGTGTTGAGTTTATTTTCTTCTTAGCACTTATGTAACACAATAATAATATAGGTAAAAAAACTTTCCTATCCCCTCATCCACCTCCCCTATGGCAACCACCAGTTTGTTCTCAGTATTTAAGAGTCTGGGTTTTTTGTTTGTTTGTCTCCTTTTTTTTCTTTGTTCATTTGTTTTGTTTCTTAAATTCTGCATATGAGTGAAATCATATGTATTTGTCTTCCTCTGACCTATTTCATTTATCATTATACTTTCTGGCTCCATTCATGTCCTTGCAAATGGCAAGATCTCACTTTTTTATGACTGAGTAATATTCCATTGCATATACACACCACATCTTCTGTATCCATTCATCTATTGATGGACACTTAGGTTGCTGCCATATCTTGGTTATTATAAATAATGCTACAATAACCATAGTGGTGCCTATGTCTTTTGAATTAGTGTTTTTGTTTTCTTTGATAAATACCTAGTAGTGGAATTACTGGACTGTACAATAGTTCTATTTTTAATTTTTTAATACTGTTCTCCATAATGGCTGCACTAATTTGTGTTCCCACCAACAGTGCATGAGGATTCCTTGCCCCCCACCCCCACCCCACATCCTCACCAACACTTGTTATTTCTTATATTTTTGGCTCTAGCCATTCTGACGGGTGTGAGATAATATCTCATTGTCATTTAGACAATGGTGATTAATGATATTGAGCATCTTTTCATGTATCTGCTGGCTAGATAATAATTCTTTGTTTGGATGTTTATTCTGATTTTTCCCATTTGAATATGAACTCTAAGAGGACATGGATTTGTCAGTCTTGTTCATGACTGTATTCATACCATCAGAACAGTAAGCTACACAGCAAGTATCAATAAGTATGTGTGAATTGAAGGGTTCATGTAGAGAGAGGGGAGGAACACTGGCTCAGAGGTAACAGGAGGGAGGATGGAGAAAAGGCAGCTAGGCTGTTTGACTTGGTGGTGAGGAGACAAGGCAGTTCCCAGCTGAAGGCTTCTGTTTTCTCAATGAAGCCCACGTTGAGGTCTACAGTCATGGACTGGGAGTAGAAGCAAGGGAGTATAGGAAATAGAAAGTATAAAGGACTTATCCAGTAGGCAGTACTTGACAGCCATAACTGTTCCAAATCATGGAAGTTCTCAAAACATATTCGACTTTACATATGTTCTTCTCTCTCCTGGGAATGGCCTTTTCCCCACTTGTTGCCAGGCAAACACCTCCAAGATTTAGCCGAAGTATCACATCATCTGTGGGGCTCTCCAGCAGAGCTTCTTCTCCTGACAGCCTGAGCTTTGCTCACCTATTTTGTGTCCCCATTTGTACCTATTCACATAAAAGTCATCCCTTGGTGGTGGTCCCACTGGATGTAATGGTTTGTAGGCATGATAGTCTCCCCGACCTGCCTGCAGGCCCCCAGAAAGCCAAGCCTATCATTTTCTTCCCTTCATCCCAAAGTTCTGCATGGGGACTGCCACACAGTGATGTTACAGTATCTCTGGATTTAGTTGGATTTGTTTGCTCTTCAAAGAAAATTGCAGACCAGAGCTACCTTGGGACATAACAGGCCTTAATGAAAGATGTGTGGCTGTGGGTGTCAGGTGTGGACAAGCTAATGGGCAGGATCATGGCTGAGCAGCCTGCTTCCCAAAACCAGGGGAGAAGCCAACCCTGAAGCCTGGGCTCCATTTATAGGGCTTTCAGGGTGGACCTGGAACTTGCATGAACACTGTGCCCCAGTTATAAATGCAGCCCCACCTGAGCCATAGAGGCTAAATCAGGTACAAATGGTGAGTGTGCTTCAGGCCATAGTCAGATTCCACATGGAGCTGTACCATGAAGTTCACCCTATCCATCCCTGCCTCTCAGCCCCTACCATGTCCTAGAAGAGGGAGCACCACTTCCTTTTTACCCTTTAGAGCCTCATGCATACATGAGGTTTACACACTGTACCCATCACACCAAATGCCATGACACATGTAAACAAACACACACACACACATCCTCCATGGGCACACACTACACTACAAACACATGAACATAATACACATGCACCCACATACATAACACATGTGCACTCACATACATAAACATAACACATAGGCATACACATGTGTATAAAATACACACACACACATACATACACACACATAGCTGGCTCTCCTCCAGAGCCAGTGCAGGTAACTCTGGATGCTGGCACCATGCCTGCCCCCTTGCCCTTTGTCTACTGCTTGAGCCTGAAGCACAAGCCATGTGGCCACAGAGGCAGAAGGAAAATTATGGTTCTATCATTTGGTAATGTACCTCTATCATTTTTGTCCATCACAGCATCCTCAGTTGAAGGTCTGAGTGTCTACAGATTCCATCCAGCATTGGAGGAATCATTCCATCTGATGATCCAGCCCTTACCACCAGAGACCCCCAGTTTAAAGACAGAACACAGCTAGCCTCAGAGAGACCCCAACCCTACCCTCTTGAGCCTCCAGAGAGACACACCCAGTTTGAAGGGCAAGGAAAAACCCCTGGCCTCAGAAGTCCCCCACATGCTAGTGACTGTACAAAGTTTGAGAGTACTCATTTCACATACCTCCACCTCACGTTTTCCAAACTTTTTTTAATGTTTATTTATTTTTGAGGTGGGGGGGGTTCAGAGGATTGGAAGCAGGCTCTGTACTGTCAGCACAAAGCCCAATGCAGAGCTCGAACTGAGCCAAAGTTGGATGCTTAACCGACTGAGCCACCCAAGTGCCCCCAACTTTTTCTTTCAGAAGACATTCTATAGGGGCACCTGGCTAGCTCAGCCAGTAGAGCATATGACTCTTGATCTCAGGGTCATAAGTTTGAGCCACACCAAGGGCATAGAACTTTAAAAAATTATAAAAATAAAAGTATTTAAAAAAAAAAGACTATAAGAAGCATTATCAACAATAGCCAAACTAAAGGGGTGCCTGGGTGGCTCAGTCAGTGAGCGTCCAACTTCAACTCAGGTCATGATCTTGCAGTTTATGGGTTTGAGCACTGTGTCAGGCTCTGTGCTGACAGCTGTGAGCCTGGAGCCTGCTTCAGATTCTGTGTCTCCCCCTCTCTCTGCCCCTCCCATGCTCATGCTCTGTCTCTCTCTGTCTCTCAATAATAAATAAATGTTTTTAAAAATAAAAAAAAACAATAGCCAAATTATGAAAGAGCTCAAGTGTCTATTGACTGTTAAATGGGTAAAGAAGATGTGGCATATATGCACAATAGAATATTACTCAGCCATGCGGGCACCTGGGTGGCTCAGTTGGTTAAGCATCTGACTTCAGTTCATGGCTCATGGGTTCAAGCCCTGCATCAGGTTCTATGCTGACAGCTCAGAGCCTGGAGCCTGCTTCAGATTCTGTGTCTCCCTCTCCCTCTGCCCCTCCCCAATTCGTGCTCTCTCTCTCTCCCTCCCTCTCTAAAAAATAAATAAAACACTAAAAAACATATTATTCAGCCAAAAAAAAAAAAGAATGAAATCTTGCCATTTGCAATGATGTGGATGGAGCTAGCGTATATTATGCTAAGAGAAATAATTCAGTCAGAGAAAAACAAATATTATATGATCCCATTCATAAGTGGAATTTGAGAAACAAAACAGATGAACATATGGGAAGCGAGAAAAAAGGGAGACAAACCATAAGAGGCTCTTAACTATAAAGAACAAACTGAAGGTTGCTGGAAGGGTGTTGGATGGGGGAATGGGCTATAGGGGTGATGGGTACTAACGAGGCCACTTGTTGGGATGAGCACTGAGGGTTATATGTAAGTGATGAATCACTAAATTCTACTCCTGAAACCAATATTATACCATATGCTAACTAGAATTTAAATAAAAATTTGAAGAAAAAAAACAAAAACATGGTATAAAAAACAAATGAAACACACAAAGAGAAACTTACTAAATTATTCATGTTTAAAGAACTGTGTAAAATCTGGCAAGCATTTTTCCACCTATATGTTGAATACTCAGCTGAGGTCCAACCCAGGCTAGGGTCAGAACACGGATTCTGACATTCCCAGTCTATATATAATTGCAGCTTAATACACTACTACCAACACCATCACCCACATTTACCTTGACCCATTTTAAACTCAAGAATTTAAATTGCTCTCCAAATCCCAGGTGACATTCCCAAGACCAGATCCACTTGACTGATGACAAAGCTCACTACATCTGACTCAGAATGAGTTGCCTCATGCACATTTGAAAGAAGAGGACAGTTATGCAACATGTTTTGACAGACTGTGAAGAGGGCCGGATGTGTGGCAGCAAGAAGAAGAACCAGCTGATAATTATCACTGCTTCTACTGGAATAACCAGGTGACAAATCCACCTCGGTGCCCATAGACCCAGATGTTGTGAAAGCCAGAAATGGGTGAGTCTTATTGGCTCATCCATCCATGGACTCACATAGCATAAAAGGATTACTCTGTTTCAGCTTCATCTGGGATCAAAGCATCAGATCCATTTGCTGCCCTCTTTTCTATCTCTGGGGTAGGTAAGAGCCAAGGATATAAATAATGTTGAGCCCCTTACCTGTGAAAAGAAGAGATTGTACCAGATGCCCTCTAGCCACATCCAGTGCTCTAAGCAGGAGTCAAGAACTCTGGAGTGGGAAATCACCCATACATATATGAAGTATATGAAACAAAGGGGGACCTACCCAGAGCACCTTAATATAAGGTCCCAGGAGAGGAAGGCTGGTCTCCAGCTCCACACTGCAGAAGAGTGGCAAATCCCTGGCATAACGAGTGTTTGACAGCTAACAATCTTTTGCAAAGATTGCTCATGAAACTGGCATGGTGTGTTCATTGGTCTGTGCATTCATTCAATACACATCTAGTGGGAACCTTCTGTGCCTGGCTCAATGCCCTCGGAATTCAGAAAATAAGACAAAGTTGCTGCCCTCAAGGGGCTCAAAGTCTACTGGAAGAGGCAAACATATGAACAAAGAAACAAATACAATATGATGAAAGAAATACAATGCTAGAAAAATGTCTAGCTTAAAAGGTGGCCAGAATGAGCAGGTGGATAAGAAAGTTATTTCATAAAAGCAGAGATAATTGAGCTATAACTTAAAAAAATGGCGCTGGGACCCCTTTAGCTTGACCTCAAATTCTTGGTACTTATAAGCTATGTGGAAGTCACCTGTGTCCTCAATGTCATAAAAGGACAGGTTTATAAGATGAGGGTATGCCCACAATGCTCTTATCTAGTTCATAAAGTACTGAACATCAAAGAATCAATACAGTGACTCCAAGTGCAGGTAAGGACCCAAAACATAAGAACGATTCAGTCTCTATAGGCCAATGTCAACCATGAGCTCAGGCCCTAAATAAGTTTCAGGTAAATGCTCAGTCCTTAATGTTTGGCAACATTCAAACCTCAATCTAACTGCAATATCATAGGTGTCATACATCTTCAAACATTGGTGAATATGGCGATGTTTTAGCATCCCCTTAATGCCTATCTAATAATGCAACAACACTTTGGGATATAATAAATTTATGCCTTCAAGCCATGTAGAATTGGAAGGCGAGTGATACAGTTCTATATCATGGTTCAGGTAAGGTCTCAAGGGACCAGGTCTAGACTATAATTACCTCCAGAGCATATGGATCAATAGTAATTGATCATTACTGAAAATAGCTATCTTTGGCAAATTTTCTCTAAAATTCAGTTGACTCAGTAATTCCATGAAGCAAACTTGTACATTCTGCCAAAAATGGTAGGAAACCATTTTGCAGCTAATTCAAAACCACAGGGTCCTGAGAGAAGCCTCTTGGCTCAGGATCAGGGGAATCTTGCTAAGGTATTCCTGTAATAAAACTTTTTGTTTTCAGAACAAATTAATTCTGCCTGTGCTGTGGGACAGAAGACTGGGGCCTCAGTCAAGGACCTCTATAAGGGTTAGAGCTGAGCCTAAATTCTTCCCAGAGAAAACTCAGCCTTACCAGCAGGTGGCCCCAAAGCCTGGCTCTATACAAACACAGGCCACCTGCCATGTAGGTTTGAGCAGTGGTTTGACTTCTCAGTTTTCATAACAGATTATGAAGCCTGCTTCCTACTCCCCTGTTTCCAAATCCTGTATGTGCACAGTGCACAAGCACTTCAGGCATTTATCTGAAATGGTACCTTCTCATTCAGTGCTCCAGAATCTACTAGAAGGCTCAACCAAGAGTAGGGTGACCATAGGCAACATTGTTGTCCATGTATGGTATGGATATCATCCACACCACAGCCCTCTCCAGTAGGGCCTATGCTTCTTTCACCTGAGACTGGGACTCTGAACTTTAAAGATGTCAAAGTCAGAAAACTAGTGAGGAGGTGGAGCCAGGACTTGAACCTGGGCAGTTTGTCAGCCTTTACTTCTAACACTGAAAAGAGAGTCAAAGGAAGCTGCTATCTAACCACTCTTGTCCTCTAAATTCTATGTAGGAGACAAGTTAGACAAGTTAAGACTCAAAAGTCAAATGCATTAACTTAGATGCTCAAAAAGTGACCTTCTTTGGACCAAAATGTCATTTGCTGACCTAGGATTTTATGCAGGTTTTAACAAAAGGGGGCTATGGGAAACTATGTATGTTACCACACTCTTACTGGAGACTGGGTGCTCTGGGTCACCCAATGCCTCTTCTGTAAGGTCCCACTGATATTTCTTTTTTAATGAAAAGTTTCCTTTGAGGAAAACAAGACTTCCATAATTTATTCTGATTTTCCTTTTTGCTCTAGCTACCATGACCTAAAACACAATGTTTAGTATAATCATGAAAAAAAAAATCAGACAAACCCAAACTGAGGAACATTCTGCAAGATATCTGACCAGCACTCCTCACAATGGTTGAGGTCATATAAAACAAGGAAAGTCTGAGAAAATACCACAGTCTAAAGACATGGTGACTAATGTGGTATCCTGATGCTGGGGCAGAAAAAAGACATTAGGTGGAAACAAATAGGTGGACAAATTGAGTATGGACATTAGTTGATAATAACACATATTGATATTTGTTCATTGTGGCAAATGTATTACAATAATGTAAGATGTTAACAATAGGGAAAACTGTGCAGGGTAAACAGGAATGCTGTGTTATCTTTGCAACTTTTCTATAAATCTGAAGCAATTTATTTTAAAATAACTTGATTAAATAAGTTATAAAGATAAGAGGTTATCTCCATGTTTCTAGGTAGGTAAATAAATAAATAAGAGATAACCTCCATGTTTCTAGGTAGGTAAATGCAAACAGTAAAAATATCAATTCTCCCCAAATTAATTTATTAAATGAATACAATGCTAATCAAAATCAGTATTGTCCTTAGAAGTGACAAATTATTCCAGAGTTTATTTATGGAAATAATCAGATGATAATAGCCAAGAAAACATTTCTTTAAAAATTAGTGAAGAGTGGACTTGTGTCAACAAATATTAAAGTATTTTATAAAGCTACAAAAAATTTAAAATACAAACATGGGAAAAGAATAGACAGCCAAGAAACAAACCAAAAGATATAGTTTAGTCTATAATAATTGATAATTAAACAAAAAAGTGGGGAAATTAACTATTAAAATTCCAAATTAATTTCATTTGAATTCAAAAAGTAAAAGTAAAAATTATAAAAAAAGAAAAACTGGAAAAATACAGGCAACTTATCTCATGGTAATCTTTTCAGTATGCAAGCATAATAGGCAAGAACAGCAAATAAAATACAATTTCTGTGTCTATAAGTAGAAACAAAATTAAATTGGGGAACCTGGGTGGTTCAGTCAGTTAAGCGTCCAACTTCAGCTCAGTCATGATCTCACAGCTCATGAGTTTGAGGCCCACATCGGGCTCTGTGCTGACGGCTCAGAGCCTGGCACCTGCTTTGGATTCTGTGTGTCTCTCCCTCCTCCTCCCCCCACACCCCCATTCATGCTCTGTTTCTCTCTCTCTCAAAGTTAAACATTTTTTTAAAAAGAAACAAAATTAAATAGCACAAGAAAAACTGAAAACAATACATTTATAACATATGACCAGCAAAAGGTTAATATACATTATTAATAAATTAAAGAAATTCATAAAGAAAAAGATGAACAATTTATCCCAAACCAAAAAAAAAAAAATCATGAATAGAAAATTCACTAACAAATAAACAAATACCAACAAAGACATCAAAAAGAATGTTTATCACTAGTAACCAAAGAAGTAAAATTAAACCAACATGTTTGCTTATCAGGTTGGCAAACAATGAAATAATAAGAGGAATGATAATACCCCATGTTGACAAAGGTGTGTAGAAATGAATGCTTTCATACAATACTTGTGGGAGTTAAAATTGGGACACTCTCTCAGAATGATAGGTTGGCACCCATAAAAACAATAATGATAATGATGATAGCCAAGAATTTTGTGCTTACTGTGGGCCAGGCCAGGATCTAAGGACTTACTATGTATTAGGCCACTTGCCTAATTGAGTCATGGCAACTCAATAAAGGAGGTACTGTTAATATCCACATTCACCAGGCAGGAAAACGCTGGCTAACAGGGTGGAGGTTGAGGGAGGTGGGAGTGGCTAAATTAAGTTCTTAAAATAAGGGAACAATGGAACTGCTCTATCAACTGACTTCCTTTCATGAATGATTTCTCTGTAGCATAGGATGCTATTTGATAGCATTTTACCCACAGTAGAACTTTCAGAATCAAAGTCAATCCTCTCAAACCCTGCCGCTGTTTTACTAAGTGTATGTAATATTCTGAATCTTTGTTGTCATTTCAACAATCTTCACAGCATCTTCACCAGGAGTAGATTCCATCTCGGGAAACCACTGTCTTTGCTCATCCATTACAACCCACTCCTCCTCCATTCAAGTTTGATCATGAGAAGGCAGCAATTCAGTCCCATCTTCAGGCTCCACTTTGGCATTCTCTTCCTATTTCTACCACATCTGCAGTTACTGTCGCCACTGAAGTCTGGAACCACTCAAAGTCATCCATGAGGGTTGGAATCAACTTCTTCCAAACTCCTGTTACCTTTGGACCTCTTACCATGAATCATGTATGATCTTAATGGTATTAGGATGGTGAATCCTTTCCAGAAGGCTTTCCATTTACTTTGCCCAGCTCCATCAGAAAAATCACTATGGCAGCTATAGCCTTAGGAAATGTATTTCTTAAATAATATGGCTTGAAAGTTTTTTAACTTTAAAACTTAAAATTACTCCTTGGTCCAGGAGCCACAGAATGGATGTTTTTAGCATCATGAAAACAAGATTAATATTATTGTATATCACCATCAGAGCTCCCGGTTGACCAGGAGCATTGTCAATGAATAGTAACATTTTCAAAGGAGGCCTTTTTTCTGAGCATTATGTCTCAACAGTCGGCTTAAAAATGTTTTGTAAACTATATTGGAAACAGATGTGCTGTCACCCAAGCTCTATTGTGCTATTTCTAGAGCACAGGCAGAGTAGATTTAACATAATTCTTAAGGGCCCTGGGGTTTGTGGAATGGTCAATGAGCACTGGCTTCCACTTAAAGTCACCACTGCATTAGCCTCTAACGAGAGTCTGCTTGTCCTTTGAAGCTTAGAAGCCAGGCATTGACTTATGCTTTCTAGTTATGAAAGTTCTAGATGGCATCTTCTTCCTATACAAGGCTATTTTACCTACATTGAAACCCTGTTGTTTTTTGTAGCCACCTTTATTAGTGACCTTAGCTAGATCATCTGGATAACTTTGCAGCTTTGACATCGGCACTTGCCTCTTGGTCTTGCACTTTTATGTTATGGAGGTGGCTTCTTTTCTTAAACCTCATGAACCAACCTCTGTTAGATTTAAACTCTTCTTCTGCAAATTCTTCACCTCCCTCAGCCTTCACAGGAATGAAAAGAATTAGGGCCTTGCTCTGAATCTGGTTTTGGATTAAAGGGAGTGTTGTGACTGGTTTGATATTCTATCCAGACCACTAAAATTTTCTCCATATCAGCAAATAGGCTGTTTCACTTTCTTACCATTTGTGTGTTCACTGGAGTAGCACTTTTAATTTCCTTCAAGAACTTTTCCTCTGCACTCACCACTTGGCTGTTTGGCACTAGAGACTTAGCTTTTGGCCTATCTTGGCTTTCAACATGCCTTACTAAGTTTAGTCATTTTCTAGCTTTTGATTCGTTTCTCTTTCATTTGAACACTTCCTTTCATTTGAACACTTAGGGGCCATTGTAGGATTTTTAATTGGCCTAATTTTAATATTTTTGTGTCTCAGGGAACAGTGAGGTCCAAGGAGAGAGACAGAGGCAGTGGAATGGCTGGTCAGTGGAGCACAAACACAAGTCAGAACACATATTTATGATTGTTTGCAATTTTTATATGGACGTGGTTTGTGGTTCCCCAAAACAATTATAATAGTAACATTAAAATCACTGATCACAGATCACCATAACAAATATAATAATAATGAAGTTTAAACTATTGTGAGAATTAAGCAAAATGTGACACAGAGACATGAATTGAACAAATGCTATTGGGAAACAGTGGTACCAATAGGTTTTTTTTCCATGCAGGGTTTCCACAAACTTTCAATTTATAAAAAATACAATATCTGCAAAGCATAGTAAAGCAAACTGCAATAAAACAAGGTGTGCCTGTGTCTGAAGAACCAAAGAAAGTGTGAAAGGCATCCTACTTTCCTTAACTCAGAGGTGTGGCTGCCTACAGAAATGCCAAGACCCAGGGTCCTGATGCAGCAGGAGACATCAGGGTGGGGTAGGGTTGCACCATAGCACCATCAACCCACTCATTCTTACAGCTGAGCACTTAAGAAATCCCTTTTTCTTGTCACTGAAACATTGCAGAAGAAAGGGAGCACCTGAGGGGCCAAGGTGCCCTGCTAAGCTCTGTTGCCAGTCAGTCATGTCCTGGGAGCAGTTTTTCCAGAAGTGATGATGGATTTGTGTTGGTCCAATCATTCCCTTGTGATGAGAGTCACAGGCCACTTGTCCTTGCCAGCCCTTGGAGGTCTCACCTGCTGCCTCCACCTTGGGAAGAGGGAACTGTTGGGAGAACATTTAGCTCTTCAGGTCCCTCACATACTTCCTCCTCAGAGGGATATCTGGCCATCACCTCACATACCACATGGGGCCCTGCAGGGCCAGTTTACCACAGAAGGCATCAACTCTGGGCACTGAAGCTTTCTGCAGCCACACAGAGTGATGCCCCATTCAGGAACTCAGCATAATAAACTCTGTAGTCACTTCCCTGGCTTTTGGGGACACTCCTGGCAGCAAGGGAGTGCTGAATTGTGCTAAATGAATACTGGCACTCACACACTACGGGTTCTGAAGCCACTTTCTCAACTTCTGTGAGCCTTCATTTACTCAGCTGCAGGGTGGGAGTAACAATGATGCCAAAATCACAAGTTATTTTAAAGATTAAATGAAACAATTCTGTAACTACTGATCAGGGTAAAGGTATTCTCTGATTTATTTGTTTGTTCCATGTGAGACTATCAGACCAGCCAATGTAGTCAGTCAAACTTGGTCATGGTTACAAGATCCACCTTCTAACATTTTCCCAGGCTGCTGCCAGCCCCTTCCTGGACCCCATTCTTGTGCTCTCTCTTCCACAAGTCTGCTCCCACCTCAGGGCAGCCCAGCTTTTCCTCAGGGTGCCAGTATTTTAAGAAATACCTTGTGCAATTAAGATTTAATCAAGTTTTTCTTTCTAAAAACAAAACAAAACAAAAACCAAACAACAAAAAAAGACAAAAAACCTTTGGTGGCTGCCCATATCCTTTAAGATAAAAGTCAAAACTCCTTGACATGGCTTTCAGCCTCCTTTATGGTGCCTCACCCCTCCCTCCTCACGTGCACCACACCACACAGCCATCCTTCCTGGCCCTGCAGTGCCCTGCACACACCCTGCTGTGTTACACCCATGTCTTCTCACACGCCTCTCCCTCTGCCTCAAATTCCTGCCCACACTTCTGTTCCTATGACATATTCTGGAAGATTCTAGACCCCACCACACTTTGTATGCACCTCTAGACTATGTTCCTGTGTGTCACCCGTGGTGCAAACATGCATCAACAATTCTGTCCTCTGGAGGTCAAGGGCTGTGTTTTCTTCATCTTAGTAACCACATCTTCTACCCCTTAGTAGTGTTTAGTGCATTAATATATGCCATTCCCTCCAGAAGGGAATTGATTTCATAGTCTGCTTCCAGTGTTCCAGCATCCCAAGCCAGCTGACCTGTCCTCCTCAAGGGCCAAGTATAGGCCTCCATTATTACTCTCTCGTGTGGATCCAGTGCAACTCTGCTCCCCACCCACTGGCTTCTGCCCCATCACAAATGAGAATTTATGTGCATCCACACTTTATATTTAACTATATGTATATGTATCTTATCTGTGGGTAAACACCAGGGTGCTAATTATGGCAACTTTCTCAAACTTTAAGCATGTAGTTTGTAGCTATGGAACAGAATAAACTAGATTGGCCAACCAAGGCTTGAAACCACACAATTCCATATCATTTTGTTAAGACAAATGAAGTGAATTCCCCAGAGATAAGCTTTATCACATTCTGAGAGTAGTAAAGTAGTGATGGTAATAATAATTCTACAGCCCTAATTATCACCAATTAATCCTAGAATAACACTAACATCGATTGTGTGTTTTCTGTATGTTGAGCAGAATACTAAGAAATTTTACATGTACTGATTCAATGTTCACACCTGTACAAAGGATCCACCACTTACGGTTGTGTGACCCTGAGTAATTATATTGCTTCTTTTTGCCTCCAATTTCCTAATGAGTAAAGTGGGGAGAGTCATGCAGTCATTACTACCTCATAGTAATTAAATAAATTACTGTATATAAATGCTTAGTAATCTTCAAAACATGACCCCCTTACCCTCAAAATTCATCTGAACCTGAAGTTATCAGTCTTAACCAGTAGGGTCTATTACTTCGGAGCTGCTAATATGGCTCAGGCTGCCCAAAGGAATAACTAAAACCAACAGGTAGAAGAAAGAGAAAGCAGACTCATAATTTTCTAATAAAGCCTTTAAAATTATAAATGCAGCAATTTTACATCTTCTCTATCTTTGAGAAACTATTCTTCATGTGTAAAAGGAAGCATATATAAAAATATGCGTGGAAGCCTTATTTGCAAGAGTGAAAAATAAAAGCAATCTATATGGCCATCAATTTAGAAATGGCTAAATAGACTGTGGCAGAACCAATACATTACTAAGGAATAGGGACAAGCAACAATGTGACTTTATGCCTCTCTACAGTATGTGCAGGGCACATACTGATCTAAGTGCTTACATAAATTAATTCATTTAATCCACACATGAACTTAATGGGTATAGGCCCACTATAATCCCTTAACAAAGGAGGAGACTGAAGCTAAAGGAGGGTCAATAATTTAGATCATGCAAATAACAGATGACAGAGCTGTGATCTGAATCCATGCAGTCTGGCTCCAGAGTGCATCCTCTTCCCCATTCTACTAATCTGTTGAGTGAAAAAACAAAAAAAAGCAAGGGTCAGACATAAAAAGTATGTGTACACACAAATGTACACACAATGCAATACTACATTGTTCCTAAATATGTACATAAATTCAAAACTTACTAAAAAAATCATAGCAAATTATAACATTGGCTGCCTGTGCAAGGCAACAAGACTTATGAACAAGGATTGGAAATGGTGTCCAGGAGGAATTTTACCCTAATCTAATTTTACCCTAATCTTAGCTTTTGAGAAGACAATGTATTTCAGTATTGTAGAATGATTAGAAACTTAATATAAAAATGGCTAGAAGGAACCAGCTACTTCAAGTTAAATGAGTTCCCTAATCCTAAAAGAATTGGTCATTTACAGCTTAGATTGCCACTTTTAAGGAATTCTTTAGAGAGGACCCAAGCATCAGTGAGTGAGTGGGATGCAAGGCCACCTACTGGCCCAATCCAGGTGGTTGACACCTTAGGCAAATAAACTTAAAATGCTCCAAATTACTCATTATCTTTTATCATCCAACTTCTCATCCTTCTTGTCTGCCCTAGCTCCATGAAACACCTTGCTTATATTCACCAAGATTAAATTCTAATTCCTTTTAATTTCTGTCCATTTTTCTAACTTCTTTACCCACCCTACGTAACTTTAACTATTCTTCTACAGACTTTTAATCATTCAAAGATGACTATTCATTAACCCCTAAGTCTTCTCTTCCGCATGCTAGTTGTAATAGTGGTGGTGAAAATAAGTAGTGATGGTGATGGTGATGGTGGAGGTGGTAAGGGTGGTAACGGTGAGAATGAATCACAGTGGCAGTAGCAGGGGTAACAGTGATGGTGGTGGACATAGTGAAGATGGTAACTGATGGTGGTGGTGGTGGCAATGACTGTGGTGTCAGTAGTAAAGAAGATGGTTGAAGTGACGATGCTGATGACAGTGGTAGTCCTGCTAAAGGGAGTAGATGTGATAGTGGTGATGGCAGTGGGAATGGTGGAAATGGTGACATTGGGGATGACAAAGTTGGTAGAGGCAGTGGAGCTGGTGGAGGTGATAGCAGCAGTGATGATAATGAGCAGAATCAGCAGGAGTAGTAGTGGGGAAGGTGGTAATGATGATGCTATTGAAGCACTTTAATATTGAAACTACTAGCACTAGTATTGAAACAATGCAATATAGGCATGGTGGCAATGGCATTGATGATGGAAATAGATATGTTGAATTCAAACTAGGCACAAAGCAAAAAGCACCTCTATATGTAAGGCTGGTTACCTGACTGCTTAGACCCAAGTCCCTCCTGCTTTATTGCTGCCATTTGGCAGGACGAGCAGAGGGGAAGCACATGGACTGAAGTTAGAGCAGCAAAGGGGATGACACTTCCCAGGAGGGGTGGGCTGTAGGATAGCACTTTCTCCTTCCCAGCCATAGCAGTTTTTTCTGCACCTCAGCCTCCATGTCCACTTCATTTAGGGTTTGTCCAGGATGGCAATTTCTGTGTGCATTTGAGAGAAAGAAAAATGGGAATACAGAGTAAGGTAAGCCCACCAAGGGAGGCTTTGCAGGTGTTTCTACCATGGGCTAGACTTGGCCAGACCTGTCAGAGCCTGGCCCTACTAGTTGTCATTTCCTGTGGGGAGAGGTCAACAGGCAGAAGTGTGAGGTCACATTCCAGTGGTGTTGGCAAGGCCCCACCAGCCACACCTGGCTCAACACCCGCACAGACATGGAGCCCTGCTGAGGGACACTTGGCCTGTTTTGCAACAGATGGAAAGGTGAGCAATTAATCTCAGGAATCAGAACACAATTTATTCTAAAGGAAAAAAATGCTGTGCCTATAACATCTTGTGCAGAGTAACCACAACAGCCATGGCATCTCTGGAATTCAGTGGCATTTCTGAGACTCATTTCAGCAAAGGCAACATGTAAGTTGGACTCATACCAAGTTAATTCCATCCCCATCATCCAAGAGTTTGGCTGAAGCACCTCTATTATCTCAAATTTGATTTCCTGAGGGATTAGGCACACTAGGCAGCAATTACCATCACCTTGTTCTCATCTCTTTTTGTGCTTTCCCCTGAAATTACTGGCTTGCCAAGATCTGACATTTACTGAGCAAGGCTCAGGGTTAAGTGTGGCATCCATATATCCTGTCTGTAGCCAAGTCTTAAGTAGTGATGATAATGATGGTGGTGGTAGTAGCATCAGTGAAGGCTCCAAACAAGGACTGGTGACCCACTCACCATGACAAGCTCATCTTCCAATGAAATAGCATCCTTCTAGAGCCCCAAATGCCAATCATCCTTAAAATCTTACTTTTTCCTCTTCTTCCCCTTCTCTTAAAGGTCTGGTTACCTGCTCCCTCGTGGGTACAATCACCTTGGTTATGACATTTCTCCACATCTATAAGACACCACTTCATAACAGACACTGCACTGAGTACAGTGCTCAGTAAGTTTCAGTTCTACCCTCAATTTCTTAGCCCGGCAAGGAAGATAGACATTAACACATAATGTAAACACAATATGGCAGGTGTTTTTTTTTTTAATGTTTATTTATTTTTGAGACAGAGAGAGACAGAGCATGAACGGGGGAGGGTCAGAGAGAGAGGGAGACACAGAATCCGAAGCAGGCTCCAGGCTCTGAGCTGTCAGCACAGAGCCCGACGCGGGGCTCGAACTCACGGACCGTGAGATCATGACCTGAGCCGAAGTCGGCCGCTTAACCGACTGAGCCACCCAGGCGCCCCAGGTTTTAAAAATATAATAGGGGTGCCTGAGTGGCTCAGTTGGTTGAGCATCTAACTCTTGATTTTAGTTCAGGTCATGATCCCAGGGTCATGAGAACCTGTGCCAGGCTCTGTGCTGAGTGTTGAGCCTGTTTGAGATTCTCTCTCTTTCTTTCTCCCTGTCTCTAGGATGTATGGAAAGATAGATAGATAGATAGATACATAACTCAGGCCATTTTAGGGGTTCAGAAAGGGGGCACATAACCTAGTGTTGGAAGGGGCCTCTTGGATTGCATAATATCTGGCTTGGCTGAGAACCTCCTTTCCATTCAGCCCAAAGCAAGGTCAACTTAGGGGTCCCAAACCCTAGACATCCCCTGTTGAAGAGAGCCACAATAATGTCCCCCATTCCATTATAGAAGCTAAGTAAGTAGGCTTTAATTCCAGCTTCTAAAGGTCCTGAATTTTCTGGGTTCCTCAGAGGTCTCATCCCAGAGGAGGATTTGTGTGTGTATGTTTTGCCTGTGCCTAGAGCGATGGGTTACAACTACACACCTCTCAGAAAACACTTGCTGATGCTGATGTTGATGTTGACTTATATCCCATAGGATAGCATAGTCTGAAGAGCATGGGTTCTGGAGTCAAACAGACCTACCTATAATTCTGGCTCAGTTACTTTTCAGCATGTGACCTTGGACAAGTTCTTTATATTCCTCAGACCACACTTTGTCATCTGCAAAATGTGGGTAATAGGAATACCTGGGCAGCTTAGTTGAGTGTCAAACTTCAGCTCAGGTCATGATCTCACAGTTTGTGACTTTGAGCCCTGCATTGGGCTCACTGCTGTCAGTGCAGAGCTTGCTTTGGATCCTCTGTCCCCCTCTGTCTCTGCCCCTCCCTTGCTCATGCTCTCTCTCAAAAATGAATAAACATTTAAAAATAAAATACGGGTAATAGTCTCACAGTACGTGGTAAGGTTCAAATGAAGAAACACTAAAATAGTGAACATAGTGCTTTTCACATAGTATGTGCTCAACAAATGGTCATTGTCAACATTGGTAATAATAGTATTAAGTACTGAATGAGTGACTCAGAGAGAAACATGGGAGAAAACTGGACAAAAGGGACAAGGCCAGCCAGAGCCCAAGCCCAACGTTAGCCTTAGGGAAGGCAACACCACTGGAGAAAATCTGCCCTGGAAAGATTTCCCCTGATCACATCTCCACCCTCAGCTCCCCAATGACACCTGACATTTTACCATAAGAGCTACATTCTTCCAAATATAATTCTGACCCTCACAAATCACGTGCCCCCAGATGGAAACCCTCTTTGAACTAATATCAGATGTGTACACTCTGTTTTAAATGAATTGTACAATCTTTCCTTGAGTTTGACATTTAGTCAAACACCTATTATTTTCCAATAGTATTTCCAAATAATAGATCTTGTTTAATCCTCACAACACCCTCAATACATAGGCAGATAAAGCCTTTTATACCTAGAGATGTAGCCCTAAGAAGGTTAAGTAATGTATATGCGGCCCCACAACCAGTGAGTGGTGAAACCAGGACTCTGCCCCATGTCTCCTGACACCTGTTCTGTCACCAAAGTCTTGCCACAATGCAGAGACGTTTCTGAGGATGATCTGGGTATAGAATGGAAGAGTCTGGGGGCTCCAAAGGAAAGAGTACAACTCAGAGGACACACTGCCTGCTTCAGGGTGACTCTGGCCTGCCCCTGAAGGCAGAGCTCTGGGTCAGCTCCTGAGTCTTAGTGTTCCCCAGGTCCATGGTGTTTCAGTAGGACAGAGATGGGCCTGCTCTCATGGTTGGAGCTTCCCCACCCACAGCTGAACCTGAGGTCCAACTTCTACAACAGTCTATATTTCCCAGGAACATGTTTGGAAAATAGCAGGGCCCGTGTTGTAACTTAGGGTGTCCAAACTCTCAGTAAATTCACATACTTCCTTCACAGTTTTCCCCATATCCATGTCATCCCTGTACTGTTAATACTTTTCTCTAGCTCAACTCACTGTTTTACTTAGCCAAATTTATTTCAAAGGTATATTACCACAGTATTACTTTGTTTTACTTCATCTTACACAATAATATCCATAAATATTATAAATCTGAAGTGCTTGTTCTAGTACACATTAAAAGTAGTGCAAAAGTATAGGTAAATATTTCTAGAAATATTTCAAATTTTATTTTATTTATTTATTTATTTATTTATTTTATTTTTTTGTTTGTTTTTGAAAGAGAGAGTGTGAGGCAGGGAGGGCAGGGGGAGAAGGAGACACAGAAGAAGGCTCCAGGCTCTGAGCTGACAGCAGAGCGCCAAATGTGGGTCTCAAACTCATGAGCCATGAGATCATGATCTGAGCCGAAGTCAGACACTTAACCGACTGAGGCAGGTGCCCCGAGAAAATATTTCAAATATTATAAAACTATAGCCTTTGTAGTCTATTCATGGCATGAAGAGATGAGGAAAGTATTTTGATAGTTTATCAAAGTTAGCAAATGAATGAAAATATTAAAACAATTAGGATCTTTTTGAAGGTCAAAAGTAACATTTGTTTGCCTTTTTTTTTTTAAGTAAACTCTACCCTTGATGTGGGGCTTAAACTCACAACCCTGATATCTAGAGTCACATGTTCTATTCACTGAGCAAGATGGGCACTCCCAAAGATTTCCCCACCCCCTTTTTAAAAAGTAACTCACAACCTTGAGATCAAGAATCATGCTCCATGGACTAAGCCAGTGAGGTGCCCCTAAAGTAACATTTTAATAACAGTTTATCTATTCCTTTTGAAAATTATCATCCACTTACATATTTACATGTGTGTAATAAAGGTTTTCTACCTTCATCCACAATCTCAAATGTGAAGATGTCATTTTCATTTTTTAAAGGGAGAGATAGGGAGGAATATTTTTTTTCTATTCATTCTCAAATACAAATAAGTGATTATATTCCCAGATTGTTTCCTAAACTTTCCACCTCAATTAGAAATATTCATTCCGTGATCCAGTGTTGAAACTTGGTTCTTTCATATACTAACCCAATAATTGTAAGGTTGATATTTCTTTACACTTTTTACTTTAAGGTAAGGTCAAGTGACGGCCCCAAAGTCCAAAACTGTTTAAGGAAATAACTCAGAAATCGAATACATGGTCCAGCACAAACCTTAATATTTTCATATGGGAGGGAGGAAAGTAGTACACAGCTATTACAATAAGAAATGCTTGTGATTCACCAGTGGAAAGCACACCTCACATTATGTAACTCCTTTGTAATCCATATAGGATCTAGCAGTGATTATGAGGAGTAAAATATCTTCATTAATCATGGAGAGCAATTAAATACCATGAATAATTTAATCAGATATTAATATCAATCTATTTGAAATTAAATCACAGCAAAAATCCACAAAACTAAAACCTTCAGAAAACTTCTGAAATGATATAATGTCTGATTATTTCCTTCTTTGGGGGCAAATGGGTCTTATAACTTCATGGAGTTGCCAGAATTAGACCAGAGAACCCAAATTTGGGAAGGGAGAGAAAGTCAATATTCTGTTCAGACTCAAACCAACGTTGTTATAAAGCTTGCAACAATTCTCCTGCCCTTCCTACCTTCTTTTTCTCTCTTACTCTCTTCCTTCCTTCTGTTCTCCACTTCATTCTTTCTTTTTTTCTTTCCCTTCAATAAACACTGACTCAGTGCCTGGTGTATCCATAGGCTCCAGGTTTACTGAGAGCTGCAATGCCACCCCTGCCCTCCAGGAGCAAACAATCTTGTCTGGGAAGTGAAAATAGGACAGAGACCTAATATGTTCCCCACCCAGGCTAAAACACAATGTCCAGGCCACTGACAATTCTAGACGTGGGCTAGATTCTACCAGCATCCACTGCATGTTGTGCCAGGCATGTGCTGGATGCTTGGGATGCAAGGAGCCCCCAGTGTGGTGGGGGCAGGATTACTGTGCTGCAGATGAGGTGCTCCCTCAATCAGATGGGGTGTTGGGCAAGGTTTTTTGGAAGAATGATGTCTGATGGAATATTGAAAGGAAAATAGAAGTTAGACAAATCAAGGAAAGGGGGCATTAACAGATGTAGCAAAAGCACAGGAAAAATACAAAGCTATTAAACACAGCCTAGATCAGTGGCAGAGAGGGTCATTGAGTTTGTCTGCAGCAAAATGCTTCTACAAGGGAATAGTCAAACATAGGCAGTACTGAACCACAAAAAGCCCTTTGGACTAAGAAATCAGGGCTTCATCCTCATGTGGAGACACTGAAGACTTTTAGCTGAAGCATGACCTTATTGGGCATATCTACTACCATGGCTAGAGAAACAATGGAAAATGATGTGGGCCAGTTTGACATGTAATACAGTTACTGTGGACACTGAGGGCTGGCTGACAGCAATTCCAGGGCCAACATTCCCAGGAGAGAGGGAACAGGTTCTATGAAGAAGAGTCTAATGTGAGGAAAGATACTGAAGTCTGTGGAAAGGAGACAGAAACACATATACACAGATATATATACACACATCACACACATATATGTGTACACATAAACATGGATACATGGACATATGGACACACACCCCACACAGACTCAAAGACACATACACATATCACACATGCCTACACACATGTATAAGCATATAATATGTACACACAAACATGTGTGCACATATATACACAGACAGATACACACATTATACATGTCCATACACATCATTCATTCACACAAGCATCACACATGGACACATACACATCACACGTGTGTACACACATCACACATGCACACCTAGCCACATACACATGAAAGAAAATATGAGAACCAAAGCTCAAATCTGGAGAAACCTATCTACAGTTTTCACTATTTTCCAATCCCAACTCAAAACACCTCTTCCAAGAAGGCTTATTCAGTGACTCCTTTTCCCTGCATCCCCTTATCCCATGGGCACTTGGCTACTATTGCCCTAAGTGACTTGTTTTTCAAATGCCCCATTAAACTGCTGACTCTTCCTCTGCCCCTTACTCCTACTCTCCCACACATACACTAAAAGGTTTGCAACAACATGAATGGAGCTAGAGAGTATAATGCTAAGCGAAATAAGTCAGTCAGAGAAAAACAAATACCATATGATGGAATACTCATAGATGGAATTTAAGAAACAAAACAGATGAGCAAAGAGAAAAAAAGAGAGAGAGAGAGAGAGGCAAACAAGAAAACTATAGTTAAGAAACACTCTTAACTATAGAGAACAAAGAGATGGTTCTGAGAGGGGATGGGCAAAATAGGTGATGGGGACTAAGGAGTGCGTCTGTGATGAGCACCGGGTGGAAGCAATCACTGTGTTGCAGACCTAAAACTAATATTTCACTGTAGATTAACTATGCTGGAATTAAAAATTTTTTAGAAGGTATTGTTTCTGACTGCACATTCCCAAGGGAATCCTGGCCCTGTGAGGAATAGATGCAGACAAAATGAAAACATTTGATGGAAAATAATGACTCTGTGGAGTTAGAGTCAAGGGGAACTGAGGCACTAGGTTCTGCACGAAGAGTCATCGGAGATGAGAACTAAAGGATTGGGGATTGGGTCTCATGCAACTAACCTTTCTCCTCACCTACTATGAAGCCACTCTGTGCACATAAAGGAAGATAAAGATAATTAGCAATCTGTCAGGGAGACAACAAATACCCACTGAAATTCAACAATGAGGTCTTAAGGGTAAAGAGGTTACAGGGCAGGTGGAAGTAAGATAAGGAGCGGGAAAAGGAGCACAGCCACTAAAACTAATGGAGGGCCATGGGGATATGTGCATGATGAAAATGTCACATGGAAAATCAGCACCCAAAATGGAGAGTTTATATGAAAGGAAGGTATAAGTAAGAAGGAAAAAGAGATGAAAGTACTAACCAAGACTTAACACTAATTGTATTTAAATACTGGAATTAAATGTAACTTGTTTTCTCTGCTTTACTTTTCAAGTTATGGTGAGGCTACTTGGTTTTTGTTTTGTTTTTCTTTGTATTTTACAACAGAATGATTTACTAGAAAGTAAGGGGCCAGTTCCACCACAAGGGGATTCACTTCTAGGGAACATTCAGGAGATAAAATAATCCTTCCTCTGAGACCCAAAGTGATCTTTGCTAATCATTGAAGGATCTAAGGCAATAGTAGCTTGCCCACATGTTTCTCTTAATCCCCAGCAATTATATCCACCCTGGGTAATGATACTCTGCAAAGGTTACTCATAGCACAGGCCAACTTTCCTCACCCAACCCTCCTGCTAAATCCCTCCCTCCTCCTCCACAGCAAGCTTAGTGGGGGGAAATGCTCTTGGGGAAGAAAAGTACCCAAAATGCCTCTCACTGGAACAAGGCTAGCAAACAGGGAGGTATGAGAGTTTCTAGGCTCTTTTCCCAGGGGCCCTTGATTCTTGTCATCCCACCTAGTTTCTTCCCTATTACTACCTCTGATCCTCATTTCTCCTTCCTCTCTGTCCAGAGTGAGGCCCTGGGAAGGAGGGACCAAAAGAACACTGGACAGAACTCAGACTGACTGTATGCGTGGAGAAATTGAAGTTGGGGGAGGGGCGTGGGAAATGTGAGCCCAAGATCACAGGTTTAGAGCACAAGAACTCCCAAGACCCCAATACCTCAGAAGAGAAAAGATTCTAATCCTTAACCTTCAGAACAGACCAGAGACTGGGAAACCTCAGAAGTGCCCCCGGGTGCTGCTTCAGGCCCCTCCAGAAAGCTGACCACTGGACCATGGGTGATTAGTATCTCTAGGAAAGCATGATCCAAGGGATATTCTGAAAAATAAGAAAGGGAGATGATAGGGGAATCAGGCACCTTGAATGAAAGATGGGGGGTGGCAGGGGAAAGCAGCTTGCCATGACCAATCTATTTAAAGTAATTTCCATGGAAAACTAAATCAGATTGTATTTTCCCTGGGATATGAGGCTAAAATTCTCATCTCCTTCACTGATGAACAAGTACATATCAAATACTCTGAGTTAAATGGAGAAATGGAAAATTAGGAGCATCCAATCTTGCCTAGATGCTGCTCCTAGTCCAGGAGAGAAGGCCCTAGGAATCCACACCAGATGTGAAAAATGGTTCCATAGCCCTTCACCTTGGAACTCTCTGAGCATATGAAGGGACCCAATGGAAAAGTCAGTAGAGGCACACAAACCAAATTGTGATTATTCTTACATTTCTAAGCAATCAAAAGGTTTGCCATAAATCATCCACCCAATTTCAACAGCTTCAACTGTTGAAATAAGGTATAGTTTGAAGAATGAACAAAAATTAAGGATAACCAGCAAATGTGATGAAAGAGCTTTCCTGGTCAAAACACAGGCTGGATCCAGATTCTGGTCTTCAGTTGTAAATCCCATTAGCTGTCTTTGAGTCAGAGAGGTCACATCCAAAGCCTGCTGTAGCCCCAGGGAATTCCTGAGAGACCCATGTAAGAATTAAAATTAGATTTGAGACCAAAATGGAAAGAGCACTTACCTTGCCTTGATTTTCAATGACTCTCAGTAAAGGAGAGGTATATTGGTGCTGGTCATCTAAAGCAGCATGCTCCTGAAAGAATTTGGGTTAAAGCTTTAGGCCAAAGAGCCTAGAAGGCTGTGGGTCTGAAATATTTGTGCTCTTTCCTTCATATCGTTTTGATTTCCAGATTTTATTTGACTTGGGAGTCAGTTAAAGCAACGATGCATTATCTGCCCATGGATACTCAGTGGATTAACAGTGGACGGGCTGAACCAACATTCTTGGGCCACCAACTACCACCAGGCACAAAAGTCCTGAGAGGCCTCCTCTGACACAGCCTATCTTGGAGCAGGACAGGGCCCATAACTGCTGTTCACTGTTCCTCCCTGCTTGTAAAGTTTATATGTGAGCCCTCAGGCTATGCAGCAGCTGCCCACCTGTTGAAGGAACTCAGCATCAACAATTTCCTTCCAGGCCCAGAGGCTAGAGCACTCAGACCCAGGAGTTTACCTGAACATGTCAGCTCAATACTTTTACGGTCTTTGTAACTACTTCCTGGTCTCACTGCCAACACCTGGAGATGATCTTGTCAGGAGAAATCACAAATCCTCAGCGGAGTCTGCAGTGGGAAAAGCTTAGAATGGGAAGGCCAGAGACCCAGGCTCTAGTCCCGGGCCTATTGTGTGGCCTTGGGAAATAGTTTGGCTTCTCTGGCCCTTGGGTTGTTCATCTACCTCCAACAATGGTAAAGGTCTATCAGATGACCTCGACCTCCTCTTGGCTCCTACAGTCCACTAATTAACAGAACTGTCCTTGAGCACCTGGGAGCAACCACAAGAGTGAGATCTGTTCCCTGCCTCCTAGAAGGTGTGAACCTGAGCCTGCCTGGGATGTCATCCCCTCATTCTGCCCATATAGATTCAAAAAGAAGAGGCATGTAGTACTTGGAAAGAATGCAAAATTTGGAATCAAAACAACTGAGTCTGAATCCTGGCTTTGCCACTTAAAGGTTGGGGAAATGTAAGCAGTTCCATTAGCCTCTATGGGCTGATTGCTTTATCTGGGAAATGAGGATGACATCACTGAGCACACAGGACCCTTGTGAGGAATAGGCAAGACCCATATGTAGCAGCAGTCCATAAACACCAGAGTCTGTCCACACCAGAAGTGTCTAAGCCAAGCAAGTGCAGTCCCTGGGCACACTGCTCATCTTGCATGCATCTACAAGCTATTCAGGAATGCTGGAACAACTCTGCTGTGGGCCTCCTTCTCCATGCAGGGATGAGCTCCAGAAGCACGCAAAAGAGAGTCATTCAAAAGTCAACACGTCCAAATAAAGCTCCAGGATGCTATAAACTCTCTTTGAATCTTAGGATGCAAAATAAGGAACTAATGGGGACCCAGCTGTCAAGGACAGTTATAAGTTGAAAAAAGGAGACAAGGCTACTGGATGTGTCATTAGCAGGCTGTAACTGGTACAGTAGTTCCTTAAGGGATTGGAAAGGGAAAGTGGCAAAGAAAATGGAACCAGTGGGTGGATGGACCTAGGGAAGCTTCCTGGAGAAGGAATTCTAGCAGCCATGAACCACTAGAGAGCTGTCCTTCTCCCAGTTCTCTAACAAAGACAACCACCTCTTCAAACTGCTGACCCAGGAACGTTGGAGACAGGATGAATATGTACCCTGGAGCGGGGGGGGGGGGGGGGGGGGGTGCGGCGGTTCTGAAGCTCTGAGGCACCTCCTGGGCAGGACTAGAAGAGGAAACTTTCACAGTGAATGTAAACGTTACATTTAGGGCTTCCAAGCTCTATGCCTGCCCTGCCAATGCTCCTGAGCCCTTGCCCTGTGTCTTTTTTTATTCTTTACAAACCACCTGTTGCCCTTTAACCCTCAGTTAGGTAGGTTGTCAGCACTCAATCATGAGGAGACATGTGTGTAGCTTTAGACACATAAAGACTGTAATGAGTAGGCTTCTATCAGGCTGGGGGCTCCCCATATTCAAGAGCTGTGATCTCCCTTCAGACTGAGGATTGCCTGGGATAGGGACCATGTCCCCCCCACTCCCCACCAGAGCTGGGGCACCTAGGTGGCTCAGTCGGTTAAGCTTCTGACTTCAGCTCATGTCATGATCTCACAGTTGGTGAGTTTGAGCCCTGCATCAGTCCCTATGCTAACAGCTCAGAGCCTGGAGCCTGCTTCTGATTCTGTGTCTCCTACTCTCTCTGCCCCTCCCACACTCACGTTCTGTCTCTCAAAAATAAATCTTTAAAATTTTTTTTAAATTAAAATAAAAGAAGTCCTTTCATTTCCACCAGGATTCTGTGAGCAACTATTAATTCCTAGCACCACACTGAGCATTGAAGCATTTGCTTTCTGGTCCATCCCCTCTAAGGATACAGGTAAAGGCAAGAACAAAGATGTGATCTGTCAGGCTGCAGAACTCAGGTGTGCTAGCACACATTCAAGGTAAGTATATAAGGGTTATAAATCTTAAAAATATGACATATGAAGTCAAAAAACTTCAAATACCCAAGTGTAATAATTCTACAAACTTCCATCATTTCCTCACTGATTTGATGAAATGTGATCATCAATTGCTGTCCACACAGTATCTCATTACTTCTGGTCTCGAGGGATAAAATGGAGAAGCAAGCTCATATGTTCACCTCAGGCAAGGTTAACTTAGAGCCTACAAGATCTAGCACTGCTGTCAATACCATGTTGCATCAGCCTCTTCTACAAGTTAGCAAAGTAGAATGTACTAGTTAGAAAGGTTTTCTTATTAAATGCTACCTAGAATAGCAAAGGCAGGCATGGAATATCCCTCTCCAAAATCCACCAAGGAGATCCGTGCACAGCTTTGACAAGGTTTCTGACTCTATTAATGTTCAGTGTAGTACCCAGTACACTGTGTTGGCTGGATCAATGCATAAAGCTCCAGAATCTCAAATCTTATATATAGAAAGAAAGAAAATATCATATCTTTACATACTCCAACTGACATGGGCAATTTGAAGATTATTAGCTTTAAGGGATTACCTGCACTTGAGGCTTCCAAACTTGAGAATTTCATATAGTAACATTTCCCTCTCTTCTGTGATAGACAATTTTTATAGTTTGACAAGTAAGGACTTGAAACAAACTACAACCTCCTGGAGTTTCCATCACTTTTAAACAAAATGATATTTTTAACACACACAAATGTAGGAAGGCCATAATTTCAAAATAAAAGACTTTTCTTCTCAAGAATACACTACTGAGGGGCACCTGGGTGGCTCAGTCAGTTAAGTGTCCAGCTTCGACTCAGGTCATGATCTCACAGTTCGTGTGTTTGAGCCCCACTTTGGGCTCTGTGCTGACAGCTCAGAGCCCGGTGCCTGCTTCGGATTCTGTGTCTCCCTCTCTCTCTGCTCTTCCCCCACTCATGCTGTCTCAAAAATAAATAAACATGGAAAGAAAAAAAAAAAGAGTATACTGCTGATATCCTTTTACTTACATTTTCCTCCAGACTAGAGAACACACAGTAATGGGCCAACATGGGCCCACAGATCAGTGCTGGAATTGTACATGGTCTACACCCTCTCTCTTTCTCCAGTGCTTCCCAACTAAATAAAACCAACCTTTGTTATACCCATGGTAGTCATCTAGTTGGGGCTTATTTCCCTTCAAAATCTCACTGGTGCCTCAGCTTCAAGTTGAGAAACATGCTTTCTCCAATAGGTCCTGGCTTCTCCCTTCTGGCTAGTCTCTCAGGAGGAGAGCATCTGGGTTTGCCTGGGTTCATGCCTTTCAAACTAAAACTAGAGCCACAGGTTTCTGAAGGCCACAGTCTAATCAGGACCACTTGATCCTTAAAACTCCACCATAATTAACAGTCAATTTATTATTGGAGCTGTCATTTCAACACACAGATGGGTGGAACAAAGTTCAAATGCCATAATTTAGACAATAACAATTGAGTTCCAGTGATGAAAGAAGGGGGGGAGCATGCCATTCATACATAGAGGTGATGCTACTGATCCAGGGTCAATGGGGAATTTTTGAGTTATTTTCCCACAAGAACTTGCCTCAAGTTACCCATGGACTCCCTTCTGGCCTTGGTGTCCAGGGGTAGGCCACGTTGGAGGTAAGACTGTGCTGTAATAGGAGAAAACAATAAAAACAAAAGCATCACCTTCTGCACTTTATATAACTATTCCTGCTTCCTGAGTCTATGAAACAGGTATTATTCTTATTTGATAGACAAGGTCACTGAGCATCAGAAGCCTACTTATTCAATAGTCAACAAATAACTACTAAGTGCCTCCTATGTCAGACACTGGGTAAGGTGCTGTGACTTTGTCCAAGGTGACACAGCTGACAAGTACCATAGGGAGCACCCAAACCCAGTCACTTAACCTCAAGTCCCCTCCATTCCACGGCTGCCTCATAGGCTGAGGACACTGTTGCCACATAAGACCTCAGGATGTCAGGGCCAAAGGCCATGGTGGGAAGGACCACATGATCCTTCCTTGCTCCTCTGCAAGGAAAGTGAGTATCAACGATCAGAGGAATAAATCTGCAGAAATAAATAAATGTAGATACCCATGTTCCATTAGTAATAGCCCTGTCTATGGTGTAGACTCTTGGGCCAACTCTTGGGCCAGTTATAGCCCTGTCTATGGTGTAGACTCTTGGGCCAACTAAGAGTCTGAGACCTAGTCCTCAAGCACGGACCTCTGTTCACAGCATGAACCCTTTGTCATAGGTTGTGGAAACAATGTCTGCCATCCACTCTAGCCAGCCATCCCTGCTGCCACACAGTTGCATCAGAGAAGGGGCCAGTCACACACTATCTCAAGAATGCCAAAATCTTCATGAATGGGCCACCCTGTGCCTGTAATCAACAGACAGGTGGGGTGACAGCCATGGGTCACATAACTGAGGCCAAACATGAGAGGCTGGCCCAGATCAATAGATGAGTCAGGGCTCAGAGTATAAAACCTTGGGAGCTCCAGTGCTCCTAACATAAGCCAGCATCTCCTCTCCTCACTCAGCTCCTGGTGCTTCAAGTAAGTGTGAGTTCTCCTGACTCTCATCTTCCCAGCTAGTCTTCCCCAGGCCTGTGCAGGCTAGGTGGACTAGGGGACAGATTGGCAAGACCTCTGACCCCTTTGGAAACTATAGGACCTCTGACTTTCCAACTGCATTCATGTTTAGAGGGAATTCAGGCAGGAAGGCAGTGGGGGCTGAGCTGTTGCTGTGTGGATTTGTGTCTCTGATCTTCTGGCCAGAATAGGAACTCCACAAAGACAAGACTACCTTCTATCTCTATGGCACCCCTCTAGGAGCAGGCCAGTGATGGGCACAGAGGGACATTTTGCAGACTGCTCCTATGAGTGGGCAGGATGGACCTTATGCACTGGTCAGGAGAATAGGCTGAGTCTTAGTTCCAGAGAGTAAGGGAGAACAAGGAGAGTAATGCAGACAATACTGCAGATAGTGGATATTTGGGGAAGCTCAGGAACCCAGTGCCAGTTTTTCAGAGATGTTCTGAGAGAGAAATGGCATGAGATGCCATGGCACAACATCCTACTATTAATGGCCCCCATCAACCAAGCTTGGCTGTAAGCAAAGCCTACATCTTCTGGTCAGAGATTCTGATCCAAAGGACCACTGGGTCCTTTCCCCTGTGTACAGACAGGACCAGACCAGGGGGAGACTGCTTTTTCCGATAACTAGCTTCCGGATCATGGCTAGGCTCAGTGGGACAGACCAAGAGTTTGAACTAAGAGCTTTTGCAGAGAAGTCGGGGGGGGGGGGGGGGCAACAGCCCTCTGACATTCGGACAAACCTCCCTATGTTTTGTCAGGGATAGGTAAAATCCTCCACCCTAGGTGGAGGTTTGTGGGAATTTCTATTTGCATTCAGAGAATCCGTGTTGGGATTGGAGGAGGCATGAGTGATGAAGTGCTCGAACTGTCTCATTTTTCAGGAAGTGAGGATAGAGGTGGGACTGTGGGTTATTTGCTTCCAAATCACTCAGATGCCAAAGGCAGAGCTGGGAGAGAGAAATGCGAGCAGTACCTGGGCTATTTACTGCTTGGTAAAGACTTTCTGAGGGGGAAACGACTAATCCCAGGAGTCCCATAGGAGAGTTCTTCCCGGTCTAAACAGAGGGCATCAAGCCCAGCCTGGCCGTGCTGCCCTGGAGGATGATGGGCGTTTCCACGGCTGTCCCTGCCTCTTCCATGCTCTTGCGGTTGGTCCAGTGATGCTCCCTGCTCTCTTTCTAGGCTTCTCTCTCTCCTTAAACAAGATGTCTCACCAGAAAAAGCAGCCCACCCCCATGCCCCCAGTGGGCTGCGGGAAGACCTCCGGCGGGGGCGGCGGGGGCGGCGGGGGCGGCGGGGGCGGCGGAGGCGGCGGAGGCGGCCGAGGCTCCGGTTGCGGCGGCTACTCTGGAGGCGGTGGAGGCTCCAGCTGCGGAGGCTACTCAGGAGGAGGCGGAGGCTCCAGCTGCGGGGGCTACTCCGGCGGCGGCGGAGGCTCCAGCTGCGGAGGCTATTCAGGCGGCGGCGGCGGCGGCGGCGGTTCCAGTGGGAGTGTCAAGTACTCCGGAGGTGGTGGCAGCTGCGGGGGCGGCGGAGGCTCCAGCTGCGGAGGCTCCAGCTGTGGAGGCTACTCCGGGGGCGGTGGAGGCTCCAGCTGCGGAGGTGGAGGCTCCAGCTGCGGGGGCTACTCCGGGGGCGGCGGAGGCTCCAGCTGCGGGGGCTACTCCGGGGGCGGCGGAGGCTCCGGGCAGCAGGTTCAGTGCCAGAGTTACGGAAGCATCTCTAGCGGCGGCTGCGGCGGGGGCTCTTCCGGCTGCGGGAGCGGCGGGGGCTCCTCCGCCTGCGGGGGCGGCGGGGGCTCCTCCAGCTGCGGGGGCGGCGGGGGCTCTTCCGGCTGCGGGGGAGCTGGCTACTTCTCCTCGCAGGAGACCACCCAGACCTCCTGCATGCCGCAGCAGAGCTACGGAGGGGGCTCTTCCTGCTCTGGGGGCGGCGGCTCCTCTGGAGGCGGCGGCAGCTGCTTCTCCAGTGGTGGGGGGTCGTCCTGCGGTGGGGGCGGCGGCTCCTCCGGGGGCGGCGGCAGCTGCTTCTCCAGTGGTGGGGGGTCGTCCTGCGGTGGGGGCGGCGGCTCCTCCGGGGGCGGCGGCAGCTGCTTCTCCAGTGGTGGGGGGTCGTCCTGCGGTGGGGGCGGCAGCTCCGGTGGGGGCTCCGGAGGTGGCAAGGGCGTCCCGATCTGCCACCAGACCCAGCAGAAGCAGGCGCCTACCTGGCCAAGCAAATAAGGCCAGTTGGACGCCGCGGAGACTGAGGAGCTAGAGCCGTTTTCCGTGGGCGCCTATGGGCTCAGCGCTCTCTTGATATTGCCGAGGTTCCCAAATGCTTCGTGTGTTACACCCAGACGAAGCCTTAGAGTTCTGGGGCTGCTTCTTGTTCTGCAGGTTTTCCTCTTTGGTTTCTGTACAATTACCTCCCAACCCCAGTGCCTCCTCAGTCAATAAATTTGCAATTCATGAGAATTTCTGGGTTTTAGTCACCTTTGTATCTTCCAAGTCACATTTCATTCATTTCCTTTCCTCCGTTCACTCATCCGTCCATATATACATTCATTCAACAAATACTTATTTTTTGGGGGGAAGGGGGTCAGCAGAGGAGGGAGGAATGACTGGCAACCAGAAGCAAAGATGTGAGCTCTCTGTTTTATTGCTTAAGATGGTGAGGTGATCCTCAAACACAAAGATTCTGCGGACAGATTTCCATGAACATCCCCTAGTGGGTTGGATTGCCACTCTGGGTCTTCTTCTTGAGCTCAATGCTTTTTAAAGACAGGTCTGCCCTGGGGAGATGCTGTCTCGCATAGTCCAGAACTTGCTCTGCAAGGTCTGAAGGCAGGGTGGCTTCACATGAGGAGCATTAGCGTATGCTACCCAGACTCACAGGAGAAAGAATAATTGTATATATGTGACTCTCTACAGCGTATGAGATGTTTACTAGGTACCTGTAGGGAGAGGAGGAAGTACAGGAGCTGTTTCCTGGTCTCTTAACGACGCTTCACCTAACTTAGGAACATACAGCGTAAGTGTATGCAAAAAACATACCAGTACCAGAGAGGTCATGGGGAAACACAGGAAGCATACCAATTAGCAAGGAAAAAGCTCTAATTGCTCTGTTAATTGCATAGGTCTCAAAAGAGATGTAGAGTATCAGTCTGGCCAAGAACTCTCCAGGCCCCATTTCATATCTTGATTCTACTAGCTCTAGGTAAATGTTAACTTATTGATTTACCTGGAGCAAAACACCTGCTACACCAAAAATCCAAAGTACTCTCCTTACCCAGTCATTGCTGGAGACAAAAAGACAAATTATCCCTCCCCAGTTCTTCCATTTAGAGAGTCAAAACAGGTAGCAGCTTTAAAGACCCAATAGTCCAACCACTGCATACTATATATACATATACATATGTATATTTTTTAAATAAAAGTAAGACGTTTAGTTCTGTGTCAGATGGAGTAGATGCACTTCTTATCGCTCCAGCTAAATGTAACTAAAATATCTGGGCATAATATATTTAAAAAAACATAAGGACAGTCTAAAAGGTGGAGAGAAGAAGGCAGAGTAGCTAGGGTCCTCAGAACTTGAGGACTGACACTGTCTGTGGTAAGTACCCTGGGTTTCCTTTTTGCTTCCTATTATCTTAGATTGGGCACTGCAAAGTCTGCAACCAAGAAATACCAACAGGTGCAAACAAATACCTCCCACCACATCCAAAGGACCAAGAAACATGACCTAGAGAGGCAGAAATATTTTATGATAATATCCACCTTACTATAACTAACCACCCTGGAAAAAAAGAATGAGAAGATTGGACTTCTCCTTTCCAGTGGTAAGACGATAACACCCCCTATGCACACACTTCCTTCACTGGTGTAGTATTAGCAGAGACCTGCTGTAATATAAGATTTGAATAAGATCCAGGGTCTCAAAACATAATGCCTGAAATGTCTAGCACACAATAAAAAATTACCATACCAAGAACCAGGAAAATCTCAACTTGAATGAGAAAAGACACAATCAATACCAACACTGAAATGAAACAGATTTTGGACTTTAAAGATATAAAAATGCTTCCACAAGAATTTACAAACACACTTGAAAAAAATAGAAAGTCTTGGCAAAGAAATGGAAACTATAAAGAAGAATTAAGTGAAAATTTATAATAAACAACTGTAGAATTAAATTTTAGAATTGAAAAATATAAAATTCACTGGATGTGTTCAGTAGCAGAATGGAAATCACAGAGTAAAGAATCAGTGAACTCGAAAATAGGTCAGTAGAAATTATCCAATCTCAATGACAGAGAGAAAATAGGCTGAAAGAAAAGAAGAAGAAGAAGAAGAAGAAGAGAGCTTCAAAAGCCTGTGGGACAACACAAGAGCTAGCATTCATGTAATCAGAGTCCCAAAAGGAGAAGAGAATATGGGGCTAAAAAATTTAGAATAAATAATAGATCAAAATTATGTAAATTTGGTGAAAGACATAAATCTACAGATTTAAGAAGGTAAGTCAACTTCAAACAGGATAAACCCAAAGAAAGCCACACCAATACATCACTCTATAAAAATGAATTTAAAATGAATGAAAGACTAAAAGTTAAGACCTGAAACTATGAAACTCCTAGGAGAAAGCATAGGGATAAAGTTCCTTGATAATGGTCTCAGCAGCAATTTTCTGGATATGACAACAAAGCATAAGCAACAAATGCAAAAAGATAAATAAATGAGACTACATCAAACTAAAGTGCTTCTCACAGCAAATGAAAAACCAACAAAATGAAAAGGTGGCCTACAGTATGGGAGAAAATATTTGCAAATCATATAACTGACAAGGGGTTATAATCTAAAATTTAGAAAAATAACTTACAACTCAACAGCAAAAAAAAAAAAATTAACAACTTAAACACTGGCAGAGAAGCTGAATATACCATTATCCAGACACACCAATGGCCAACTGGTACATGAAAAGGTACTCAACATAACTAACCATCAGGGAAATGCAAGCCAACATCACAATGACATATCATCTCACACCAGTCAGAATGGCTATACTCAAGAAGATAAGAAATAACAAGTATTGGCAAGGATGTAGAGGGGAAAAAACAAACAAACAAAACCTAGTGCACTCTTGGTGGGAATACAAATTGGTACAGCTGCTATGGAAAACAGTATGGAGGTTCCTCAGAAAGTTAAAAATAAGATTACCATTTAATCTAGAAATCCCATTTCTGGGTATATATCCAAACTGAAATCAGGATCTTGCAAATATATCTGTATATACAATGTTCACTGCAGCATTACTCCCAATACTTAAATGTCCATCAATAGATGAATGGATAAAGAAGACCATGTATATGTGAATATTATTCAGCCAAAAGAAAGAAGGAATTCCTGCCATTTTCAACAACTTGGATGGAACTTGAGGGCATTATGATAAGTGAAATAAGTCAGATAGAGAAAGACAAATACTGTATAATATCACTTATATGTGGAATCTAAAAAAGACAAACTCAGAGAAATAGAGCATCCTCATGTTTATCAGGAGTTGGGGGGGTGGAAAAAATGAGGAGATATTGGTCAGAGAGTACAACTTCCAGTCATAAAATTAACAAGTTTGGTGGTCTAATGTAAGTATGTGATTATAGCTAATAATCTTGTAACATATACTTGCAGGTTTCTAAGAGAATAGATCTCAAATATTTTCATCAGAAAAAAGAATAGGTAACTATGTGACAAGATGGAGGTAGTAGCTAATATTATAGTGGTAATCATTTTGCAATTTTTAATGTATCAAATCAACATGTTATATAACTTACACAATGTTATATGTCAATTATATCTCAATAAAGCTGGTAAAACATATAATAAAGATGCTTATAAGAGTTGTACACATAAAAGCAAAAGAGAGAGACAAAGAAATGATGTTTATAGCAGCACTCTCAACAATAGCCAAATTATGGAAAGAGCCTAAATGTCCATCAACTGATGAATGGATAAAGAAATTGTGGTTTATATACACAATGGAATACTACGTGGCAATGAGAAAGAATGAAATACGGCCTTTTGTAGCAACGTGGATGGAACTGGAGAGTGTGATGCTAAGTGAAATAAGCCATACAGAGAAAGACAGATACCATATGGTTTCACTCTTATGTGGATCCTGAGAAACTTAACAGAAACCCATGGGGGAGGGGAAGAAAAAAAAAAGAAAGGTTAGAGTGGGAGAGAGCCAAAGCATAAGAGACTGTTAAAAACTGAGAACAAACTGAGGGTTGATGGGGGGTGGGAGGGAGGGGAGGGTGGGTGATGGGTATTGAGGAGGGCACCTTTTGGGATGAGCACTGGGTGTTGTATGGAAACCAATTTGACAATAAATTTCATATAAAAAAAAAGAAATGAAACCCACACCAAAAACATTATAACCAAACTTCTGAAAACTAATGACAAAGAAAAAAAATCTTGAAAGCAGGTAGAGAAAAATGACACATCATCTACAGGGAAACTATGGTTTAAATGACAGTAGATTATTCATCAGAAACCAGGAAGGAAGGAAGGAAGGAGAGAAGGAAGGAAGGAAGGAAGGGAGGAAGGGAGAAAAGAAGGAAGAAAGGAAGGGAGGGAGGAAGAAACCATGAAGGCCAGAAAGAAGTGGCACATTTTTCAAGTGCTGAAAGAAAAAATTGGCAACACCAAATTCTATATACAGTGAAAATATTCTTCAGGAATGAAGGTGAGATATAGTCTCAGATGAAACAAAACAAAACAAACCAAAGATTGTTTCCAGCAGACTTACTCTCAAAGAATGGCTAATAGAAGTTCTTCTAACAAAAAGGAAATGATCAAAGAAAGCACCTTAAAAATACCAGGAATGAAGAACAATGCAAAGTATAAAATTATGAGTAAATTTAGGACAGTATCTTTCTTCTCTTGAGTTTTTTAAAAATAATATTGAAAGTTGTACCAATAACCAAAACATTGATGTAGTTCTCAATGTATGTAGAAATATTTAAGATAATATAATTGGGGAATTTAAGTAAAGGACCAAAATGGAGATAAGGTCTACATTTCAAAATGTCAATAGCAATAGTCTGTGATAAGTTATGTTGTATACATAATGTAATATCCACAGTAGCCACTAAAATAAAAAACTATACAAAGAGATACAGTCAAAAATATCATCATAGGTAAATCAAAATCAAATTCTAAAAAAAAAAGAAAGGTAAAATTTTATGGTAGTATAGCATACATTTTCAGATGGTCTCTAACTTACAATGGTTTGACTTAAAATTTTTTGATTTTACAATGGTGTGAAAGCAATACTCAGGAGAAACCATACTTCAAATTTTGAATTTTGTTATTTTCCTGGGCAGCTCCCGGTCAGCCACACAGTTATAAAGGTAAACAAATGATACACTTACAACCTTTCTGTACCCATACAACCTTTCCATTTCCCAATTTCAGTACAGTACTAAATACACTACATGAGATATGCAAACCTTTATTATAAAATAGGTTTTGCATTAGATAAATAATCTAATGCCCAACTGTAGACAAAAGTAACTGTTCTGAGCACATTTAAGGTAGACCAGGTTAAGCCATGTTGTTTGGTAGGTCAAGATGTAGTAAATGCATTTCAACTTAAGATGTTTTCAATTCACAATGTGTTTACTGGGATATAACTCTGTTACCAGACTTGGGCCCCTGGTCCTAGCAAAGGTAGAAATGAGGCTGGACCCAAAATTTAAAAGCACAGGCAAAACTTTATTGGGGCTTATGCTGGAGCACAAAGAATCTTTAGGCTGACTCACTGAGGAGAGGTCAGGGAGGATTTTTTAAAGAAACTTAGGTGGGAAAAGTGTGCCATCTAAGCATGTAGAAGTGGGGATTTATTAGCACCTGTGCACTTAAACATCATGCTTCTTCATGAGTTGCATGTCAAATTAACATGTTAAATCTCCACACCTGAGAGTGACTTTTACTATTATAATGAGGAGAAAGTTGGTGAAAGTTCAGCACTGGGGTCCATCTTGGTGCAGACTGGTTTGGACTGGTCTTGGCTTGCTCCTTAGCTGGTATTTTGCTCTGCAAGAAAAGTGCTAAGGGCCACCAGGCAGCAGGAGGCTTTCCAGGTGCACAGGGCCTTGCTCCCAAGGTTCCTGACTGTTTCAACCCTGCTAAAAGTTGAGGACATCTGTGTACAAATGCACAAAATAGAAATGACAGATTAATTTTTACCAAGTGAACTCACCCCAATAACTAAACCTTATCCCTGTCTTAGTCATTAACTATGTCAGATGTATCATTATTCTGACTTCTAATATTTTAGGTTAATTTTGCTTATTCTTTTAGGTTATATTAAATATAGTCCTGTGGTATGCATTTTTTGTGTCTGGCTTTTTTTGCTCAATATTATCTCTGGGAAATGTGCTTGCTTTGAGCAGTAGCTTCTTATTTTTCATTACCATTTGGTTTACCAGTGTGTAAATATATCATAGTTTGTATTTTCTATTGTCAGTAGAAATTGTTTTGTTTCTTTTT